>NC_141856.1:11711019-12014712 GCF_024713525.1 Acromyrmex echinatior | reverse complement strand
GAATAATGTTTATCTAAGTCATTCATATTTCACTCAAACTCTATATATATAACTCAATAATATAATAACTCAAAAATCACATTATTCGAATTGTGATATTTTTAGGGAGCGATATGTAAAGAGAATATAGTAAAATTTGGTGTCTAAAAAAAATATGTACAAATATATACATTGACGTGAGTAAACTTGAGTTGTAATATACATCTCTCTCTTTCTATATATTATATATATTATATAATTAATAAAATTATTATAAAGTAAGAATATTAGGATCTTAATTATTTAATTGAGTGTACTATATGTATGAGTGTATTACATTTTATTAAATAAAATATAATACGACAAATGAAATATATCTATATGTTTCAACATTATGCTGTATCTGCATCTGATTTCTTTCAAAGCTCGTTTATTACCCTCGAGCGTCTGTCTGCCCACAGCATTACCTTTTTCACTGAGAGGAACTATTTTATTTGATACGAAAGATCAAATATGATCTTTGCCAGGGTTAACACCGTGCGCGAAAATTGTGTTGCAACCGCTAATAAAATCGACAATTTCTCTCGTAACCTTAGTTATCTCTCTTTCTCTTCTCTATCCCATCAACTTCTATCTTGTTTTAGAGATGGCACACCGATACATCACGAAGTGACATGCCGTATAACGCGGTCGTATTGAGGCATCGCACAGGGCCGTAGGATGGACGGTCTGAAAGAGGGTGGCGACGCTGGACGGGAGGATTCCAATGGGAGAGGGAAACGGGAGTTGAAACGGGTGGGAGGAGGGGGAGAGTGCGGGTGGTAGTAGGACCGTTGGAGGGTGGCGGGTCACACATAACGGCCGAGCAGCATTGATACGGCCGGATCACAGCCACCGGACCAATGTATTTTACTGCCCCGAGGCTTAGCGCTATCGAGGCACGCAGTCACCCGCCATCACTCTGTGCTCGGGTATGTAGTGACGGTAATAGTCACTATATCATTGGCTCTTGGTAATACCCTGCCGCTGCCGGTGGTGTCTCTCGCCTCGGATCCCCATGCCGATCACTCCCCGCACCAGTCGCCCTCTCCTCCACCTGCGCGTAATGTCCGAAATGAAAATGAATGTATTTCGGATAGCGATAAATACCCCGACGATCCGACCGCGTCGCGCGACACCGCGCGTCCGCTGTACACTTCGGAATGAACAGGTGATCGCAATGGGCCGAACCTTTATTATTATGCCGGCGTGTGCCTTCGATGCGTGTATACCGCATCCCATCTACTCGCGTTTTATCTGACCATCGAACGCGTCCCGACAATATTAAATACAGGATGTCTTTTTTTTTATGCACATCCGAATGAACGTGCGGCTAATGACTGATTTTCAATTTGATTTGATATATAGGAAAAGAATAATCGGCAATAATAAAATTTAGATGATTTTATTAAATTTTGATAGATTAACATTTAACTCGCGAGATTCCCTTATTTGTAATTATTTATAATACGTATATCTATTATTTTCTAACTTTCAAAACAGCGTTACTGAAATGGGTTGTTACAAATCTTTCGGGATCATTGAACATTGTTAAACACGCAATATCCGTCGTCCCTTTCCTGTCATCTTGTATGTATACGTCCCTCTTTTTCCATTCCTTCTCTCTTTCTTCTACTATTACTCGTGCTCTATCCTTCTGCAACGCTCTCGAGATGTCGTCCTTCTAATTTATGTGAGCGGGCTACTTCCCGTTTGCGGGAAGAACGTAAGAGAGAGGAAAGGGGAGGATAGCGTAAGGACGACCGAGAGGATCGCGAAGCGATGGCAAGAAAGGAAGAGAGAAAGAGCGGGATTCGCGTCGCGGCAGACAGCGCCTGGACGGTGCAAGGGTGAAGGTGTACGCTCCTGGAAGATATCTATGTATCCGTCGTGGCGTCACGACGTCTCACTAAATCTGGCGCTACGTGTCTGGAGCGCCGCGCCACCGCCGGGGTAAATCAACCTGAGTTAACTCCGTCTCATCCGACACGCCGTTTCCGGCTCCGTCGTCGCTGACAAGCACACGTACACGTTCGTGTGCATGCGTGTGTGTACATCTGCGCGTGTAGGCGGTAGGAGAGGGAAGGCGGGTAAATTCCGCGAGCGAGGAATTCACACTTAGAATAAAAGAATCCAACACCGGCAGCCATCCCCGGCAGAAATCCCCAACGAAATCTTTCTAATCCGCTCGCAGCTTGCACCTCCCCTTCCCCTCTCTCTCATTCTCTCTCTCGCTCGCTCTCTCGCTGCTTGCTCGTTCTCTTTCTCTCTATCTCATCTTTCGCCTTCTTCTTTGCTGTTGGAATTCTAAGTTGTGACCCAAATATTCTCGGAATGTTGCTTGCATTCGCGGTAATCAGGTTCTCAAATTGATTATTACCTGATCTATACTTCAGATAAGAGAAATTAATCTTACATTAATAGAACGAATAGTCACCTATATTTATAGAAATTAAATACATGTAATACAAAATTTACAAGAAAATGATATTTAAAATTTATTACTTATCGAGTACGTCGAAAATACACTTTATCGTTAAAACTGTAAAATGCATAAGGTATTTCCTTTTAACTATCATTAAACTTAATGGAAATGTTATTTTAAATACATGAGAACAGTTGGATGGGAACAGGATTCAGATGTTACGGCGTTAACAAGATACGTTTTCTACGCAGAAATCGGGATTCGTTGAGACGTGGGAGATCCAACTTGTCCGCAGGGATAGGTGGAGGTTTTGGCCCCGGCTTTGGATTCCGGTCCAGGGAGATTGATCCGAGGTAGCATTACTTCTGGTTAGCCTCCGAGCGACGCGCTGTTAGTCTTCATTCCTCTCCACCTCTCGTAACCGGCCGCAAACTCCAGCTCCTCGCTTGATTGCGTCTAGTTAGAACCACGCCAGAACCATCAGTCGCCTGCCGCACTCGTTCCACCGCGATTATTTGTCTTCTCATTTTAAGAGTCCAGAAAGGGAAGGCCGCAAGCAAAGGATTACACTCTTAGAGACTGCGAGTGTTACCATGAGAAGGGCGGCAAAAATTCGAAAAGGCTTCTTGATCAGAAATTGACATAAAGGTGATTAAAAATACAGCTACATGCTAAACTAATATTAAAGAAAATATTATTTTTAATAATTTATTATCACAAAGATTAAATTTGATTTAGTGTTGAATAGTATTTTTAGAAACACCATGGATGAAAGGCTTTTGAGTAATTTTAAACTGATGATAGACAATGGAAAGAAATCTTCATAACTTTCTGATTGATTGAATGCGTCGGGACAAGAAAGGATAGCAACACGAATGAACGTACGCGGAGGATATCGGTCCTCGATTGTAGGGGTGGCCACGATCGGTTGGTCATATCGCGTATACGCGCAACGTTTAATAAGCCCCGACCGGAAATGAAAACACTCTGACCCTCTCTTTCTCTCTTTTTTTTCGTATCTCACCTCTAGGACATACGTACGTATACGGTCTGGGTGTACGGTACGTGAAATCCGATCGTAATTTCAGCCGCACCGCGCCCGCCGCGTAGCTGCTAATCCATTCATACGCTTTCTGGATCCTCTCCCTACCTCTCTCGTTCTCCCTGCCTCATCTCAACCACCTCTCATTCTCCTCTTTCTCTCTCTCTCTCTCTCTCTCTTCCTCCTCCTCTTTCCCTCACCATCGGTGTGGCGATGTACACACCAGGTCGGATATATCGGCCGGTATTTCAGCCGCCATGCGGAGGTAATGGATTCAGAAACGCAGCGGACACCGCGCGCCCCGTGTTAATAACAATCCATACTTATTGCCCGCATATTTTACCGATCCCCGCGCCCTGCCGCTTGCTACCGACTATATTACAACATATGGAGAGCATAAACTTTTATGGCTACCCTTCTACCATCGCCCTACCACCTCCGGCCACCACCTCCTCCGCCACCTAACAACCGGCCACCTCATCCTCCCCCGTTGCCTCGCTTGCGCTCCCGCGTTGCCTTTTTCTAGTTTTTTTCTCTTCCCTGCCTACTTTCACTAATTACAGAACGAGACTACGAAAGGGGATGGTTAAACGATCGCACGCTCGAGGATCTACGGCCGGACGGGCGATGCTTCGACCCGGTCTACGATGAGAACGGAAATGGCGCGCTCGCGCGTGCTCTACGGAAATTCGATGAATCGAGTTGTCTTGAGAATAAATATTTTCAGGCTCATGACATACGATGTTTTTACACGTATGCCGAGGTACTATTAATGAATGTTTATTATCGTTACATTTTTGTTTTGCGCGAGCTCATACTATGAGAAACTGCGAATATTATACAGATGAGAGGTGTTTGATAGACAAAATTGGGCGATACAGAAGCGATTAGAATTGAGCTTTACACAGAAAGAATAATTTTGCTGAAAGATATAAAATTTTATTGGATACTCATCTGAAAATAATTTTGTTGGATTGTATTGGAAAGTTAAAAAATGATGAGCAATGCTATAAAAATTTTGATATTTTCTCAAAATTATTTCACAATATAAACATGTTTTTATAAAAAATACTTTACTAGGATTAGTCATTCAGATTGATCAAAGAATATCTAAGATTTCTTTTTTCTATAACAAAAATATTTATATTGCGGAATAACACGAGATAATAGTTTCCTGGGATTATGATACAATCCTGCATCTATATTTCAAGTGACCAATTGATGCGAAAAAGTCAAAATTCTAAAAGCTTTAGGAGACAAATGGAACCGTTATTCAAAGCTCAATTCCAAGTAGATATTAAGACCGTGGGTATCGACTATGCTTACAATTCCTCGAAGGAAGAAGCAAGCGAGTTGTCTTCGAACTGGGACTCGTAGATCATCGCAAGAAAGCCCGTTTATCGGACGATGGCGCCACTTCGGGGGTTGTGGGAGACGTTCGAGGTCAGGATGGGGACAGACGGCGGGGAAAACGGTCTCTTCCACGGTTACCGAGCAATGAAGCCTGTCAACCGGATGATGAACGTCAGGGACGTAAACCTGACGGGTGATTCCGGTCGTCTTCAGCGAACGGCCGACGCGGCGAACACGGACCCGTACATCACTTTTATTGCTGCCCAGGCTCTTGTGATCCCTTGCACCGTACGCTCACTACGGATTGGACGGTGAAGATTTTGCCGCCTATCTCTACCCGACCGACGTTCGACGTAGTAATCACAAACGGTCAGTGGCATAGGAACATGTTACGTATCGGAAAATCCCGACGAGGATTCAGCGTTCTTTGGATGTTCCAGACTGTTCGCATTTTATGCGAGTCATTGATGTGACAAGAAAAAAAAAACCTCTCGAGGAAGTTACAAAAGTTTACCTACTAAAAATTCACATCTCCCTGAAAATTTTTTGATTTACTAGAAAAAATAATTTATTAATATAATAGATTCTACAATATTTTATCCAAACTTGTTCCAAATATTGAATTATATATGAATTAATTTTTGTTTAATTTTATTTCATAATTAAAATAGAATGACAATAAGCAATCGCAATCAATTTTACGCACAGTTGAATGAATTATTGAATGAAGTATTAAAAATCTTTTCGCAGGAATAAAATTCTATACAATTTTATACAGGTAACATTTTTGCAATCGGATCTATCGCGGAACAATTAAAATTTGTCTTAAAACTTGATGCATGACGTTAATCTGTATGACAATTTCTTACGTCATGAAAGGGCGATCTTCAAAACGAAGCGAATCGAGCGCGAAAATAAACAGAGCTATTCAATTTCTGCCGCGCGCTATCAAGCAAATTCTCGCGTCTCTCGTTTCCCCCTTTCACGACATCAACGAGCGACGCTCGAGCAGTAACGGCGAATAATAAATTATCAACGTATCCCGCTTCCACTACCCCCTCTCCCACTCTCCCCCCATCATCGCCGCCACCCTTTCTCGCTCCACGTCGAAGTTCCACGTGCACCACTATGCGCATCAACGTAATTGCTCGCATATTATAATTTATATCGAGCCCTGAATGAGGACTATTTGGATGTGAACAATCGGCACGCCGACAATGCGAGACCTTAAATCATAATTTGGTTAATGTGGAATGTAATGTCGATGTTGGCGCGAGCGTATCTCCACCTGCGGATGGAGAGTGGGAGAGATAGCTTTCTCTCTCTTTCTCTCGTTCTCTCTCTTTCGTACACTTACTCGACCGTTCACTCGTTTGTACGCAAGCACATACACGCGTATTCTATGCGAGGGATTATAAATCGCGGGCCAATGAGTGGCTTCCATTCGTTATCACTGCCGTTGGCACGCCAGTTAGGTGGGCACCTACGTAACGCCATCGTGTTTGCCGATGTTTTACGCCCAAAATATCGCGCTTTCGGCATCAAACAAAGCTTTCTGCTATTACAATGCTTCTCATCAACGAGAAAATCAAGAAAAGACGTGTGAATGTAAAGGTCGAGAAAGTAATTTACAGTCAGTCTTGACTCAATTTACATATCAATTGTTGTATGATTCTGTTGTCACTTTTGTATTCATATCGAACATGTTGATTTGGATTAAAGAGTTCTGACGATAATTTTTATTTTTAGATACTTTAAACATTTAAGGGATATTATAATATAAATGCAAATATTTTTTCCTCTCAATAGATGATATATATTATTAGAAAATTCACAAAGAATGCTAATAGGATAAAAGATCTAATAACGATAAGTTGTACGAGTTCGTAAGGATTTCCTATAAATATATTATTCAGCACTTAAAAGAGTACCTATTGCTTTCATGCGGTATTGTATTCCAAGGAAAATATTTATAAGTAAATATTGTCACACTGTGGTCACACATCATCGTTTATTTCTAATACAATGGCAAATTCGCTAACCCTATAAAGGTCTCAGTTGTATGATGTTACGAAAGTGCCGCTTTTGAGCCTTCTTTCTTAAAAAGCTCCTAGACCGATCTAAAAGATAATGGAGTTAAGCGGGTGGATAAAAGACTCTTTCTTATATACGACATGATCATCGTATTATTAGTAATATTAATCAAAATAAAGAAATTTTATGACAAACTCAGGCTTCTATGTTGCATCGCATAATTTTAAGATATCTCGAAGAATATGCTCTTTTTTTGAATATTTAAGAGGGGAGAGGAGGTAAAATCATGACCGATAATTCGAATGTAACTTCTTGATTGTACGTCTCTCAGGTTCGCTCTCGTCTGCAAAACGCGATCGATAAAGTAACGACGTTAGCTCGATGCTACCTCGTCAGGCTCCGGTGTCGAGACGAGTGAGAAGGTTGAGTGACGGCCCCGTCGGATTCGATGTAACAACCCTTCGACGTCGATACGCGACGGTCTCGATAAGGCAGAGAAACGAAGCCGTACGGAAAGAGAAAAAATAATTATTTCCGAACTGGCATGTTAACAGTAGTACAGACACGTATATGGTCAGCCCTTGGATGTATCACTAGAAAATGAAATGTGACATTCTCCTTTCTATGTATCTAATGACAACCTAAAACAACTTTAAATTACATTTAGGAACGAATTTATTTATATAATTAAGAATTCCGTTTACTCATCAATACTGTCTCAAATTGTGATGTCAGAAGCGAGAAAATAAGTACACAAAAGAATTTTTGCAAAATATAATAATATAGAAATATGTTTCAATAAAGCAACACTTACAATCGATAGAACCGACTGGTAAAATATATCGAAAATTTTCCTTTTGTTTCGTTAATTAATAAATAATCATATGTCTGAAAATGAATTATACATGAAATGAGCTATATTTATAGCTATGACAAATTATCAAATTATAATAATATATAGAAATAATTATAATTTAATTTTTCCTAGACACAAGAAAATGATTTTTTGTATACTTAAATTTATAAATCTATTTTATCAATTGCAAAAATGTTTTATTGAGAAAAATATTTCTATTTAAATAGTTTGCAAAAATTTTTATGTGTTTTTCACTTCTGATATCATTAATCTGAGATAGTAATGGTAAAAAGAAGCCTTAATCAAATTTATTAATATTTATTTTTTATATTCATTTAATCATAAGAACAATGTATGATAAAACATATGTTTGATAATATTTTTATTACTGCTACATACCCAAGATTGTCATAACATCAGGAAAATCAGAAAAATTAAGGAATTGTCAGAGAAATTGAAAACAGGGAAATCAAGAAAAAATTAAGGAATTTTGTAAAATATTTCAGAAAATTCAAATTTTTGGTTTTTGAAGAAGTTTTGATATGTACATCACACCTACGCAGTTTTGGAATACTGACTTAACAATTAAAAATGCAAGCAGTCAGCAACATTAATAGTATTATAATTTACATTGTGATGTTAAATTGATCTCTCAACAAATATTTAACAGTTTTCAAATCAGAATAAAAATACGAAAAATTTCGAAGTACTATTGAAAGTCAGGGAAAATCATGAAATTTTGTCTGAAAATTAAGGAAAAATTATGGAATTTTAGGATGAGGACAAACCTGATACTGTATATAAATATGATACAAAAAAGTTAACGATTAGCATCGTAATTAAAAGAAAGTGATTTTAAATAAATGCGATGCTATTCGCACAATTACGGAAGATCCAGTTTTACAGTTACATTCTCCAAGTGCGTTCTGTAACGTATGCTTCCCATGATCGTCGCAACGACGGCAAAATAGAAGTTGCAAGAGTCGCGAAAATGTACGATAACTGTGCGCGCCCCGAAAATTAAATTCGTATTGCGGCACGATGCATCCCTCCCTATTTTCTAAAACGATTCTGCGCAGTCCTATCTGCTAGATAGCTGGGCATCTTTAAGTCTCCTTCTACTTTACACGACCGTTATCGTGGCAGCCTATCTTCTGGATGGACCTTTCGCACCCTTGAACGACTTGGCCGCACATATGCAATGAACTTCCTTTTACTTCTCGTGAATTTGTTGGGGTTGGTGATAATGGTGACCCTCTTCCACTAGGGGGTGTAGGATGGTCGAGAATGAAAGAGAGAAAAAGATGCAGATCAGTTCGAGAATCTGACTACGTTCCTGCATAAGGAGCAGGACAAGGGAACTGAGATTCGATGTTGCGTGAAATATAATACCTATTTTACGACGGAAATACCAATCCCATCAATGTGATCGGAGATCCACTGTGGAGCGAACGAGTTTCCTGATAGAAGCTTTCTTTTACCGGAACGATTCTTCCCCGATCAGTGTTTACGTTTATACACGTTTATAAACGCAAAAATGGCTTTTCAAGATTATTAACATTTATTGTCAGTTATCAATAAATGTTACATTAATGGTACATTTAACAAAACTGAGAGATTCGTGAAAACGATACGTATCTCGATGTTTTCCTTACGTCATTGATTTTACTTGTTGTCTTCGAGACGCTAACCGGAAGTCGCGGTCTGTGATTCGTTCCGGACGGCATACTCTTATCGATGGCGGTGTAACCGGGAATGGTAGTCAGGAGCACGGAAATATCGTATTCGTCTCTCGTTGGATGATGTCATAGTCGAGCACAGGATAGCCAGATAATAATTATAAGTTACGAACTTGCCAGGGTCGGCGTTTCGTGGGTTATAGCACTGAGCCAGCCCCCGGTGGTACGCGGGGCTAGCAAGCGGAGATGGTGTGAGTCCTGGTTGCGGCTCGGCGAGCGGACACTATCGCGTTACGATGTTGCATTAATCTGCAGCAAGCAAGTATCGGCAGCCGCCGGCCCCTGGGTGGGTTGCGGGGTCGCTTCTGGGGGTACGGAAGAGGACGATACTGCGCCAGAGGATGGCCCGGCAGACGGGATAGCTAACCTACATGCTTCCTAAATATATTGTCGGTATAATCGAGGGCGGTGGGAAGGGGAGACGTTGGGGTAGAGCGGCAAGGGACGCGGGTCCAAGAGGCAGTAGCTCCGACAAGAGCGGGTGTATCCTCTCCCTACACTCGTTCCGCTCGTGTATACTGCAACGGCACGAGCGAGGGAAACGAAGCAAGCGAGCGAACGAGCGAGCGAGTCGGAGGAAAGTGCCGCCGATGGGCGAGAAAGGGATGGACGGTCTGTCCATGATGTGGGTGTGTAATGGCATGTGTAGTGGTCGAGGGCGAGACAGCATTGCTGGGACAGCAGTACGCCCCGAGGCCCAAGCACACCGCATGGAGGGCGCACACATGTATACACGTGAGCACGTGCGCGGTTGGTGTATACTATATGATTCTCATCCACATATATCCCGACGTCGCACTTAATGCCGCCTGCGAAATGAGTAGGACCGTAGAGGGAGCGAAATGAAAGACAGAGAGGGAAAGAGAGTAGGAGTAGGAGAAAGAACATGCGAGGAGAGGGAGATAGTTCGGAGAGTGGCGCTCAATTGTGCTCGTCCGGTGAGGAAGAGAGACAGCGGTGCGGCACAAGTCGCTTAGATAACTGGTATCGTACGTGAGAGCGTATCGTTACTCGAGCAAGGACCAGAGAGACACGTCCTCGTATATCGAGCCAGAACGCAATGTCGCGACGATTCTTGGAGCGAAACTAATGTGCGATCGCTAGTTTGTACTCATATACTGGATTCTTAAAGATGATATAAATTTAATATGAATAATGCGAGTTTTGCATTTGACATAATAGTGTTTAAAATATAAACGTTCTGTTTTTCAAATTTACAAATTTAGAGTTCTTGAGAGATTTTGAAATAAATAATTTTAATTAATATTTACAAAATAATTAATTTTCAATACTAAGTTTACTAATAAGTGGTGCGTAATCAATGTTTCAAATTTTGCTAATATTTTTTTAATTTGTTAAATTTATAATTTACAACAGAATATAGTTAACATTAGAAATACGAGTGGTCATTATTGATCGTTTCTATTTTTTAAATTTGTTGTGAATAGAATTCTATATATATATATAAATTTATTTTACTTTTCAATAATTATATTTTTTCTACCTACTCATGAAATATTTGATTCATCACTTTCTTTATTTTTATCGTTAATTTATGCTTGATCCTTTTAGCGAGTAAAAATATTGATACATACATATAATGTTAAACTACATATACTAAAAACAATATTTGTTTTTGATAGAAATCATTTTTTGTTTTAAGAATAAACTTTATTTTTTATTGGCTTTACAGTGCCTTTGAATAATATATCTCTCATTCAGATATGCTTATCTTTTCACAAGATTTTCATGAAGATTTATTTTCCACAAAGCGAAGGTTTTACATAATAAGCAATCCGATGCACAATACGTACGTACTTAAATCTCATTCTATTTTGAGATACTCGTACACGCGTGTATTTCATTCTTCTTCGCGGATATCGTGCGTCATGATCAAAGCGAAAAGAACGAAGAAATCCAAACGACACGGAAAGAGAACGTGAAAAAGGAAGAGAAACGTAAAGGGAAAGAGCCGCTCGACTGTCTCGCCGTGGTTATTCCAGCTTTTTGATATCGGTTGGGTTTCGCCGCGGCAGTATCGAGCTAACAATTAATTATTGGCGGCGCTTCAGAGGGCTGCCGGCAGCCGTAGTTAAACATTACGCGTTCCATATCTTACTGTGCTATCTAATCCCCCCGGGGGCTCGAGCGCTACTGCAGTAATCTCGTTTAATTGCCGGCTGTAGACGCGAGAGTCCCGTTCAATTAGTTTTTCAAATAAACATTAGTTTCCTTAACACGCGGCGCCATAACGTGCTAGAGGATGAGGAGGACGAGGAGGAGGTGGCGGTAGGTGGAAGAGGAGACGGTGCGAAGAGGGAAGAAGCGCGATCGAGGGATGACGTGAGAGAAAGAGAGAGACAGAAATAGGAAAGAGGGAGAGCAGGTGAGAGAAAGAGGGGCGTAGATGGTGCAGTAGATGGTCGGAAGGCAGTCGGTGGAGGTGACGGGTCTGTGGAGCAGAAGGGATGTGGCGAGTGTGGGAAGGGAGGAACACCGATGGAGGAGAACGGCGGTGTCGCGTCCGCGGGGTAAGTAATTAACGACACATTTATACGATATCGCCCACGGGCGAGGGTGAGACGAGGTGAGGTGAGGTGAAGCGAAGCGTAGCGTAGCGAGAGCCCAGGATCCCGTCCGTATGAAGTGCCCCGCTAATAGGAAGCTATGCGCTCGTCGATAGATACCTAGCTCCAACCGGTAACCGGCTACTCCGTTCGCTAATACGAACGAGGAAAAGAACTGCGGCTCGATTCTATCTCGTCCGCGCAAACTTTTCGACTATTTTCACGCCGATGGTATGTTGGGGTAACAGAAGGCCACTCCGCACGCTATCATTCATTTCATTTTGATTCGCGACAAGTCCAGATCTACATTCAACCGAGTTCTCTCTTTTTCTCTCATTCTTTTTCCTTCTCTAAGAATTTGTAGATATTTTATTAAGATAAGATTTTGCTAAGACTTAAGAAGACTATTTTACATATCGCGATTTCTATTTTCGACAAGTCTCTTATAGATTCACGAAAACTGACCGATATAGGTATATGTATATTGAGATATTTTATAGATGTTTTTTTGTGGAATTCAAGGAAAGAATATAAAAGAAAATTAGATATTTTTTTAAACAGATTAAACATATTAAATCAGAAGCTTTTCGTGATTGTTTTCCTGTATTGATTGTTCTAAAGAGACGAAGCTCTTATTGCCAAGAGAGATTACGTTCTTAGGCCGCCGCGGCGCATTGCCTAGAACTCCACAATTACGCAATGGTTACGAGGAACGCGGGGGACGTTAACGGCGAACGAGCGGTTAATACCACTTTTGTCGTCGCGCAAAACGCAACGGCTGCCTGTGCGGCTGGTTATGGTGATGCGGATTATTCACTAATATGATTTACGACGTATTACCCCGACGAGCTAGCGCGCGATTCACAATGCGCACATAATGTGTGGCATAATTTATTAATTTTACTAATGGCTCCTGCCCATTATTATTGATTTCGGGCCGCGCCTCGTTCGGACGGGCGCTGATTTATCCCGGTCGTTATCGCCCCCATGTTAAATCGTCCGCGAACCAGGAGCCGCGAGAGCACAATGCGACGGTGCGCGAGCTTTTTCTTTCTCCAGAACACGCAGTACTCTGATGCAAACACCGCTGTGCGTCCCGGCTATGTGTGTCGTTGCGAGAGCGCGGGAATCTTCCCCGTCGAGATTTACAGTCGACGCAGCGTATTAGCGGATCCGATAAAGTCACTGAAATCTATATTTTCCAATGCATTCTCGATTTATAATTTCACTTGGCATGTATTTAATATTTGATATACGGATTTTAAAGGTTTTTTATTTTTATTAATGTATTCGTTTTTTGCATTATATTCGATGATGAGTCTTTTTATAAATTGTCACTAACAAAATATTTTCCCTGTTTTTATATTTTATGTAATTCTTGATTATAGCAACGATATGGACCCTTAAAATTTTTTATTGGTACTGCGAGGTTCTGAATTGAAAGAAAAAAAAAAAAACTTTGAACCTTCTTCTATCACAAATTATAGAAATCAAAGCCTTAAACGGTCTAGCTGGATCTTAAATGCTTGTACGGTTCTTGTGTGAATTTATATACTATGTAAAATCCGTAAATAATTAATTCTTATTGCGAAAAATATTACCTCGGCCAGAAGTCTTTTTCGGAATATTTTTCGCAATAAGAATTAATTATTTACAGATTTTAATATGTCATTCAACAATATTAAGATCGTTTCGAGGATGCGAATAAGCATCAAAAATTTGTTAAATTGCTAATCAATTTAACTCGTGATATTACTGCAGTAGTTTAGTAGAGTTAGCGTTTCAAGACCGAAAAATTATTTCGACGCGCGTTTCTAAGGACTTATATTCATACGTAGTACATAAATTCACACAAGAATCATACAAACATTTAAGATTCAGCTAGACCGTTTAAGGCTTTGATTTCTATAGTGTTATCACAAACACACGCGCACGCACACGCACACACACACACACGGTCCTATAATATATTATATTGCTTCTTCTATCAATTAGCTATAAAAGGCAGAGATTGCTTTCTGTACTTCAAGTGGGACACTTTAGAATTTAGGTGCAGTTTTTATCGCTGTAATTGAAAATTAATTTTCATCAGAATTCGTGTTACTGATTTAACGATTAGAATTCTATTTTGGCAAAAACTCAATGATTTAGAAGGTACATCAATAATAGCGTCGTCATATATGTTCCATCCGGTATATAATACGTAAGAAGGATGAAATAGACTTTCCCCTTTTTACACTTGTTAGTAAATTACTTGCGAAAAAGTGACAGGGGGATGTGAGGGAGCGAGTCGAAGACACGATTTCCGGTATTATCGGTTCCGGATCGGATCGGCGCCGGTGACGACGAGTCGGAGCGCATGAACATCCTAAACGTAGACACCGCGTTGTCCGAACGACCACACCGACACGATATTAAAACATTAAAATAATATATTGTCCCGCCCGAATCACGTTATAGCTCGAGTCTGCGGAGCGGGGGTGGCTGCGCTTGACACACACCTCCGTTGCTAGTATAGCCTCGTTCCCTCGTCCTTCTCGCCGTTCACCCCACCCGAACACAATGTCCTTCTGGTCATATAGCTTTCGTCCACGAAGAGAACACACATAGGCGTAGTACAATCCCGTTGCGTCGTCGTACGTCGGTGACTTTCAGCGGTTTCCGCGGCAATGGCCACTGCTGCCATCTGGAGCCACGAACATCGGGGTGGATATAGATAATTCCGCACTCTCGCGCACAAAATATACACACACACACACACACAAACATATTCGCGCACACGAGAAATCGCGACGAAACGAAAGAGTGGAAGGACAACGATCCTCCGGAGGGCGCAGGAGGAGACAAACCCAATATCTGCGTCCGTCTGTTTGTCCTGCTCTTCGGTGGATTCGACGCCAATCTTACTCCGTGACGCTGTTATTGCACGATCCGTGTCTCCTCGCTCACCACAATAACGTTTTTATTAAATAATAAACATGTATATATGGGTGCCCCGGTGGTTATCTTCGGGGAAGAATCTTCAATTGCATGAGCAAGATCTCGGTTCGCTGTATAAAAATAATAGACCGTGTCTCCTACGAAAGAATGAAAATCATGAAACCCGTTAGTTTTCAGCATCTTAAATTATACATGTGTCATTTAGCTCGTAATCATGAGGGAATATTGAAAACTTGAATGTTACTAACAATAAGTATTTTGCAACAAAATACTAGCGTTCTCTTAATTTTTTATTTTCAAGAACTTCACATATAAATTAAAAGCACTCTGTAGAGAGTAAAGAGCTATAAAGATAATTACAATCATATAATCATCTTTTTCCAAATTACCGTCCTTATTATTGCATTTAGAAATAGGTATGGTTAATAATGATAATTGATTTAAACCACAACTTGAAATATTTCCAAGTAGAATTTCTCGCGCGCGCGATATGAAATAATTTTAAAACTGTAGATATATATTATGCGCGGATATCGCTTATATTATAGATGCAGCAGTATATAATCGTGGCTTAACAATGAACGAGCTAGAAATAGAGGGAGATGCCGATCGCAAGGACATTCGTTTATCGCAATAATACACAGAACGCGCGAGAAAGCTTCATCGGAGCGAGGGGTCCATGGCGACGTTACGCTACGCGACAAAGAAAGAGCTGCAGCATGCGGCGTAATTCAATGCTGTCGCGCGGAGATGGGAAGCGTGCGGTTTGAGACAATGCCCCGCTGCTCAGAAGCGGATACCGTGCAATAGACTGGTCGTTGTGGATCAGATATACAGTAACAAGGGAATTACATTACTCTTACTCGATGAACCTTTGACGATTCCGTTTGAAGTGCCGCGAAGGTATACCCGCCGTTACCGTACGGTGGTGTCACCCCCGACTTCGCGTCGCATAGAAGGGTGAGCTTTCACAGAGGGATTACACGAACCTCTTGACTATGGGGACTTCAGCCACGTAAACCGCAAGCCGGACAGCTATTATTAGCGAGATACCTTGTACGCGGACTTCTAGTGAGCCGTATGTTGTTGAATAATTAGAACGTCGTCGCACGAGTACGACTCCTCGCGCCATTTCTAAACAAATGTCATTTCTTCTCAGGTCACAAGGTAATATCCTAATTGTTCATGGAACGATTCTTTTTTTTTTTTTATTAACCAGACAGACTTCTCGAAAGGACAAACACATAGCTCGGCACTTACATCTTCTTTCCGCATGGTTGTTCTCCGATTTCTTTCGTTTCCTCTGCAACTCGCCGCATGATTACGCGTAATATCGCGTAATTGATGAACACGTACATAATGACTTCTTGTTCGTGAGTACGCGAGCTCGCAACGCAACGGCAGGGTAAAAGAAAGAAAGGAAACTGGGGAGGGAAGGAAACCGAAGCGCGCTTTGATCTCCGATTTCGATTATACGGAGCGCGACGATACCGATAAGATCCGCGTATGTGCACGGAGACTGTCTGCTCTTTAATTCCCATGTCACGCTCGTTGAATTAATAATACGGTAATGCGAGATCAAAAGTATTTTGAGCCCTCAAGGCGAATGGTCTCGACCTTTGATTTACCCGTAATACGTGAGCGTACTCGCGTGCGCGCGCGCACGAGCGTGCACGGCACGGCGCGGCGCACCGGTGAAATCCTGCGGAACGTTCTTCGACCCTTTGACGTCAAAAAGTATTCTTTCCCGCCGCGCTCCCGCGTCCGCTTTCCTTTTGGTCGCCATTTCCTCCGCGCAAAAATTTCATCAGACTGCCAATAACCGCCGCTTGGTAGCGCCATTCGAAGACTGACGATTAATTATCACAAAGCGACGCGTGTTTGATGTCGGAGGAAATGTTGGTGTGGCCCGATTGATCGGTTAATTTAAAGGGACGGTAAGGAGGGGGAGGGACGGAAACGCGGAGAGGATAGGCCCTCGGGGGTTTGAGGTAGAAAGGGGGAAGACCACGGTTCGAAGCAAAGCACAGAGTGGCTCTGTTGTGCTGCCTTTCGTTCGCCTCGACACTCCGACAGCTCTTTCATCTGCGGATGATTACGTACTACTCCTCTCGTCGGTCTAAACAAACCCCTCGTCCCCGTGCGCTCTCCCCATTCCACGACGCTTCGAAATTACTTATCCCGTTGGAAAATAATTAACGCGTTCTTACGATCGGCGTCGATCGAACGCGACTGTATGGTCGCCTAGTCTCTCTCCGACGTGATAAATATATCTATTAATTGTAGTAAGTTATAATTGGTGATGCTACACTTGATGATACTGCTGATACGATTAGTTTAATGACGCCGAGTACTATCGGCCACGTACGCGCGATTGCGGTTGTAAACCGGATGTAATAAAGTTTCTCCGTTCTAGAAATGTCAAGACGCGCTATATTAAGACCTAACGAAATTCGGGACAACATGCTTCACGATTTGCGTTCATTAACGGGACAAATGCGGCTCTGCGGGCGATTAATTATCCGACCCGGCACCATCATCCGTGTGTAACTCGCTGTTTCGCGCAGCCCGTTTTTCACCACTCGTCGCCGGCGTAGGCGTCGGCGAAACAGCGTCTTCCGTCTCGTGCCAAGCTCCCCGTCGTCCTTAACATTAACGTCACGGCGTTTCTCGACGGAGTCACAATTATGCACCGGCGGAAATAACATTTACTTAGTCGAGTCCCCGCCCGAGTATTGTGGACCTGACACATATCACCTCAGCCGCGTAACTTCTCTCGGTTGCGTCGCCTTGCGACGGCAGCTTAAACTTGACTTCAACTCTTGCCGTTGCCGCCTTACGTCGCTCTACTAGAGGGACGCAACGTGTTGCATGATGTATCGGGGTGCATGATGTACCGCGCGGAACAATCTTGGAAATGAAGATCTGATTCATTATACATGTGAACGAAAGAGTTGGTGTCACCGGCCAACCGGTCCGTCACCGGAGAGATTCTTTGGCGAGATGGCAAACGAGAACGTGACGTGACACCCGCATCTGCGTATCAACCGGTTCTGTTCCGCATGAGCGTAAATTATCGTCGCTTTCTCGTCTCCGGTTAACGGGATCGTTAATACATCGAGTCGAAGCCGAGTTGCAATATGTAGAAGCGCCAATGTTTCAGCTGTCACTCATTATTCTATTGCGGCAGCGATTTTTAGAAACGTATAAATATACACGCGACCCGTTTTCCTTCGCGACCTATCCGTCATGAAAAGAACAGGCTAAGTCGATTCAATTTGTAATATGACCTACTTTGCAATAGCTTAAAATTTATTTCTTACATACGTCGATCGCTAACCAATGTTTATTACATTCGAAAGCGATTTTAGGAGCGTAAAGTAAAGTTATAGTTGTCACCTACTTTAAACTCTGATTTTTTTATTAGATTTATGTTATTTTTTTGGCTTTTGAATGAGAATGCTTCTTACAAAATTTTCAGAGAAGGTATCATAGATCTACTAATGCGCTAGATTTTCAAAAATAACTGATAATTCAGCTCAATTCAGTGAAATTCCGGTTTTAATAATTCACAACTTTTATTTTCATTTTATATTTTCTGCATTCTAAGACCGCGATAGATGATAAAAGCAGACATCTATTCTTACCGAAATACATTCAATCTTTACTGCACATGATTGAGTCACTTTTTCAGTGATTCATCGTATATACGGAAAGAATGATTTTGCTAAAATTTCTCAAATTTAATTAGATACAGATCTGAAAATAATTTTGTTGAACTTATTCTCAAAATTATTAAGATAGAGTGATTTTCATCTATCTATGGCGCTATTTTGGCCATAGTGATAACGTTCATGTTTTTAAACAGCATATATTTAATATTTGACAGTTGTACTTACACTTTTAAGATGCAGTCATGTTTGAGTAGTTGTAAGCACGTCATCACAAAGGGAAATTGTTTGCTGGTTGGAGTTTTTGTAATTAAAGATAAATTCACTATTATTTTTATTGGTTATTTTCATTGTCATTTTAATCAAATTAAATTTTTAGATTATTTGAGCTATAACTTTCGTATACAAGCGAATTTTATGATGAAAGTTATATTGAATGTTCATTAGAGTTTTAGAATGGTAGAGCAAAAATTATCTCATAATTGTGAATTATTTTCTTACTATTCGTTTCGTTGAAGATTTTCCTTGATAAACGGAATAATCTTATTGATTTTTTGATAAATATACTGATAATTTTATATCAGTTTAAATATTTATATTTTTCTTTATTATATGTTAATTTTTATATTTACAAAAGGTTACATTATGTTCAGTAATAAATCAGATATGTTTGAAATAATTGAGTATATGAAACTGCAAATTTTCTCATCCTATCCTACACTGAGAGAAATATTTTGGTATAACCATTTTTTCTGTTGATATATGACTAACAAAAATTGTGCTATTTGGTATCAACAAATTTGATTGCAATAATCGAATTTTGATTAGAACAATACAATTTTTAAATGAAAAATAAGAAAGTTTTTGTTAGTCACTTATCAATGAAATAAATAAATATACATACCAAACATTTCTCTTAATGTATGTACAACGCTCAAACAAAGTGCAATGTTGCAAAAAGTTTTGACGTTCTTAGTAATCAATTTTGACATCTTACATAATTGTTTTGAATAAAATTATTTTTAAGTCTGAATTTAAATTTTTTTATATCTGTAAAACTGTTCTTTTGTGTAATTAAATCATCTTATGCACCGGAAAATCATTGTGTGCACTAAGAATTTATACAGTTCATACCGCAACAAAACATATGTCTAATGCAAACATTTAGTGATTTTTTTGTAACTTTTACAGGAAGTAGATTTTTTTTTCGCTTTACTTACCGTCCATATATCGTCGTGGTACTGCAGATGGCGAACAAGTGTGATAATTTAAAAAGCGTCGTTGTTACAAAACCGAACCGTCATTCTCGCGACCGCGAAACGCGTGAATCGGCACACGGAGTACGGGTCTCGCGCTCTTTGAAACACGGTGTCGGTTTAATTTACGATCGTCTGGGTCCTGAGTCTCCGGGCGCCATCTTCTCGTCCTCTTACATAAAAATCAGGAAACTGCTCGCGGCCGAGACCGGCCGCAAATCATCGTCTGTCATCCCACGGAACGAATGGCCGCGCGGAATGGCGGCGCAGTTGCCTTCGTCGCGACGCGTCGCGACGCGTGCGGAGCGTGCACGACGACGAATCTACATCATTCTGTCGGGCCAATGGACCGAAAGATGCCGCCGGAATCTTATCCCGTCGCCGGAATATCCTTGTAGATCGACGTACGTTTTCTGGGAGTTTCGCGTCAAAGCCCGGCGACGTTTTCTTCCGGCAAAGAGAGGAAAAATACGAAAATTACGTCAAACCGAGAGGCAATGACTGGGGACGAGGATTCGGAGACAGAAATGGAAGGACCTACGCTCCGGATGGCCGATTTGAAATTCCAAAACTTTCCTGATAACGTTCCTTGCGATGGTACCTAAGTAGATACGCGCGTACGACCGACGGGATGCACCGCATCGTCGTTTTGCCGATCTTTTCTTCTTTCTTTGTTGATTCCACGGCAAACGGAGAGCGCTCGACGAAATCGTCGTTACTCGTCAAGAGCTCGAGCATGACTGTAACGACTACCGGGTGAAATATATTCATCGTAGGAAGTTCTTCCGTGGATAGAGATCGCGGGTGCTTTTGTTCGCGGCAAAGTTCTCCCGATGAGGGACGAGAGTTCCGGGCATTTTGCCGTTTTGGGATGTATACCATGGATAAACACACAGGAATCAATGGATACTGTGTAATCCTGAATTGCGATTTTCGATATTAGTTTCTATCAACATCATGCAGCGACATTGCTGATCGAAGTAACGCGAACGATGATGAAACGTTGGTTGCTCTGCTATGGAAATTACATATACATCCATTTACATTTGTTTCCGTAAGTGATTCGACTTCGACGTAGGGCGGATGAATGGCCGTCAACAAATTACGTCGGAATAAATTTTTGTAGCTTTATCGTGGCAGTTTATTAAAATAAATCGCTGGAATGAAATATGACAATAGATATGAAGCGGAAATAAATGATTGACGATGACCGAATCGCGAAAAATGGAACGGACTTTGCGGAAATAAAATAATACGTGATTGAAAGCGCAAATGGATGAGATAAATCAGAAAATAAATAGCCGTGATAAAAGTAGAATGAACGGTAATACGCATTAAAGCTGCGAGCGATCGATGAACGTGATAAAACCACGTAAAAATGAAATAATGTACAATAATTGCGAATATATGTGGAATAAAATAAGCACTCGTCGTTGTAAACCTTGCGCGGCCGTGCGGTTATTGTTATTAAAGTACGCGGCCTCGCTGAAAGGCTGTGGCTAAATTTGATAAAACGCGTATACGCGCGAAAATACGATCGAGTGCGCATAATCGGATAAATCGGATATAAATCCTCGAACAAAAACGACACGGACACGTTACGCAAATAATATCGACGAGCAGCCGGAAGTGCAGCCGCGAAAGAAATGAAAAAGGACGAGCGCGCCGTTTCACGGTGCCGCTCGAACTTTGCATGTACTTTTCATTCTACGGGAACGTGGACGGGCGCGCGTCGTCAGCGGGAGAATAGGCAACGAGTTACTAATTTATTTATCCTCTTTCGCTTCAACTCTTGTTGGCAAGACGGTGGAGAAGGAAAAAAGGTCACTCCTTTTCGTGTTCGTCCAGACTGAAACGAAATTGCAGCGCCTACCGCGCGCGCATTTCCTTTGACAGGAAAAACGGATTGAAAGTACTCGCAAGTTTATTTGCGCAGTTATTGTCGGCGCTGCGACTACGCCGCGGGTTCAATTAGCGAATTAAACTTTTAAGCGGCGCTTCCTTTGACACCGACGGCTCTCATCCTTCCCGTGGCCATTGTTTACGCGTCTTTTGTTTGACTCCACGGAAATTATGAGGGCGCTCATGATTTAAAGGCAAGGGGGAGACCTCGTCGAAAATCCTCATGAAAGACGACTCGGGGATCCTCTCGTGAAGCGACGAATTCACTTCCCTCCGCCTCTCTCGTCTATCCCCAGCCCTCAGCGACTCGGCTTTGTGTTTAATCGTAATTCTTTTACGGGTAAATGCCTTCTGTTCGTCTTGGCAGTCGTTAAAGCAGATTCAATCAATGAACGGTCGTAACAAATAATCAGACTAAATTAAATGGACCTTCGACAGAAGTAGATGCGAAATAGAGCGAGAGAAGAATTTCAGAAGAACGGGCAAGAAATCTACGTGACAATTTATTTTTTTGCATCCACTTAAAAAAAATAGCGAATAAGAATGAAACTGCTGTATCTATACATTGAATTTAATTAATTATAAAAAATAATGGAATTTTTTATGTAGCTTTTTATAAAAGGTTTAATTTTTAATATGTTCTATGTCCTTCTTATCTGCTTCTATCATACATATTAGGTGTTGGAATTAATTCGTAGCGTTTTACAAGTGATGGGAAGTACTTTCATTAATGTATTTTTTAATGCTCATGTGAAATAAATAACATTCTTTCATTAAAAACGCTACGAATTAATTCCAACACCTAATAACTTTGAATTAATATATTTTAAATGTAGCTAATATTAAACTTGCAATTAGAGGATGATGCATACATTGAAAAAGATTTGGTAGCATTAATTGGAAATCTGATAGATTCAATCAATACGTCTATTCGAAAATGAAACAGAATTCTTGTAAGACTTACCAGATGAACATGATTAATTCTTTTCTGTTAAATACACCAGAATTTCTTGTTGATTATATTGAAATTCGAAGATCCAGTTACGGATGATGGATGAAACGTTCACATGCTGATAGAGAGTTAATTCTTATGATCGAATTCTTTCTGTTAAATGTATCAGAATTTCTTTTTGATTTTTTATCATGGAGCTCTAATCATTGCAATTAGCTAATGTCCATATAATGCCACACAAATTTCGGTATTTCTAATAATATTTCACAAGTATCAATATATTCTACTAAAATACATTTATGATTTACTTCCATTTTTAAACCCAATTTTGGGAATGGTGAAGACTCTCAAAATGCTGTTCCTTTTATTCTCTAATATGATTTTGAATTACATCACGGAAAGAACGATTTTGCTAAAATATTTAAAAATTTAATCAGATACAGATTTGAAAATAATTTTGTTGGATCATAAAATAATTGTGTATAGGAATCTCAAGCAATAACGAGCAATGCTGCAAAAAGTTTTCGTAATCAGTGAGCGTACTATATAATTATTTTGGTAGTCCAATACAATTTTCAAATTTTTATTATATCATTTCAATATTTAACTTTTTAGATATTGTATCTAAATTTTTAGATATTATAGAAACTGTTTGTTTTTTCTATGAGAGAATTTCGCCGAGCGAAATTTATCTTGTAGCAATGCCGCATACTGCTTGTGAGGAATCTTTACTGAATATAGTTACACTGGAAAAAGAATCTGGTTGCATTAATTAGAATTCCTGCTTAACGGATAAATCAGAATTTTTTTGTTGAATCTATTATAATTCTAATTGAGATAATCAGAATTTTTATTTATATCATCAGAATTTTCTGGTTCATCCATTTTCAAATAGAAATTGTAAAAGTTTTATAGATCAAAAACCGTAAAATATTAAATATAGTTAATATCAAAATTTTCAGTTAAAAAATATTGAGTCCTATATCACCCACATGATAACTAGGAATTCTATTTGATTTTACTAAAATTCACTCGTATATGATTTACGTCTTGTTGATATAATCAAATTATCTTTCTTAATGTACATTTAAAATCAAACTTTACTAACAAGAGAAGAATGCATTTTAATAGTCTAGAGGAAAATATCTTGAGTTGTCTCATCCGTTTCGATCAACGTGACAATTTTATTATCGCATCTAATTCGGGCAGTCTTAAATTTCACAAGTTTACGTGAAATTAAAGCAAAATTTAGCTACGAATCAGCTTAGATATAAGAGCAACGGAGACCGCACGGTAACGTGGATGAGAAAGAGACCAGGTCTATGGGAGGAAATGTGGAAGAGGAGAAGGACGAGATATGAGACTCGTGGATCCTACGGACGGAAGTTTCCTCTTCAAATTAACCAGCTCGAGAGACGCTACGTAAACCGAGATTATTATAATCTCTCCGAGGCCTGACTGCGGTAGCATTAAACGAAGAGACGCGCCCTTTGTTTCTTGGTGTACGCATGTAGTATATATACATGTGCTCGCGAACGGGGAGAAGATTCGAGGAAGAAGGGGCAGAGGAACAAGAGGCTGAGGGCAGAGAGAAGCTAAAGAGCTTCGGCATGCCGGTTGGTTGCCGCTTTACTCCGGAGTTTGTTGGCGACTTTCCGATGCATTCGCCCCTCGGTAATGAAACCAAGAAACGGATTAGCTCCAAGGTTTGCAATAATGGTGTAAGGAAAGAATTGCCATTTGCTAAGATCCTACCCAAATCCAGTCATGAACGAGAGGTCGCATGCGAAAATGTCCTGTCTTTCTCGTGGTACATTCGTGCGGTTATTGGCCCTGTTACAAAAACAGGCTCGCAAATAAATTCGATTATAATCGCGACCAGGCTTAAACGACGGTAAAAATGTGCACAGAGGAGTTTCGGAGCGCCTCAACGATGATATCAGTCGATTACCCGAGCTGATATTGAATCACGCTATAACCCATAATACATTATTATTAGGTACTCTAATAACCACCATCCATTCTGGTTCAAAGTCCAAGAGCAAATTTGTTGAACCGCATCGACAATTATCCTCGAAATTGAATCGTACAATCGTATCGATCTGTTAAGCGACTTCCTGCGATCATCGACGAACGTCTCTTTCAGTGTGACTGCAAATTGTTTCTTTGTTTTAATCGAAGATTCCACACCGCTGCAGCCGCGGTCGTTAATCGTCAGCAACAACACCGAACCTGAGCTACAACTATAAATCGCGCGCGGCAACTACTTTACGTTTGTTTCCATAAAATGCAACGGCCGCACAAGCGCCCCCGGCGTTTCCCCATCGCACTTAATCCCGGGGTATTTATTCGCATAATAATAATAGTAACGCCGTTGGAGCGTTTTCAAGAATTATAGCTGTCCTTGCCTCCCACGATAAATGAGTCCGGAGGATTAGCTAAACAGTGGCTCAAAAATGTTATTATATAGCGGCATGAATATTCATCAACCAGCGAACTCAGCGGCTCGCTTTTAAAACGTTTCAACCCCGTTTCAACCCCGTTTCCTCTTGTTCCGCGGTGGAATCGCTTTGACACAGCTGAGTCAGTTTAAGTACTTGAATAGAAGTGATTATCTCCTGAGAGTCGCCTTATCCGTATGCTTAATTTTGATTACCCGCTGAATGATGCGGATAAAAAAGGCGTTTTCGTTTGCTGCATACTTTCTGCGGAATCTCTATTAGTCGTGTTCTCTGTAATATTATCGATTTCCAAGACGTGCTTTAAATATCTTTCGAGTTATATTTTATTAATCTTATTGATAACGACATAGATTTTAACAAAATATTATTCACTTGATGATTGTCTTTGCAATATATTTGTGGAATGTTTTATGATAAAATGTCTTAAAAAACATAGAAATTATACTCATTTATTTTTACATATAGAAGATCCTTTTTGACAGTAACTATTAGATAAATTGTTCAATTTCTCTGTTTATGACTATATTTAAAGGAAGATACAAAACATTTGTAAATAGCAGCTTAAAATGTATACATATGCGCAATATTATTTTAAAAAGGCACATTAAATTTGACAAAAAGGCACATTAAATTTACATTGGACTTTGAAGATTAGAACACCTTTGGTTGTGTCACAGAATAGCTAAATAAGCGTTTTGAACGCTGGCTAGAAATGGGTTGCATGTCCAAGAGATTGATTTCTTCATGTAGAACAGGACCGCAGTAATTGGTAGAATGAATTTCGAGATAAGAAGAATGGCCAATAAGGAAGGGCACGTAGGAGGCGTGTCTTGCGTCTGAGAATGTTACGCTATGAATTGATATCTTACTTTGATAAAAGGCCAATCGCGTCGTGCATCACAAAAATTTAAGATTGCGATTAAATTCATGATTGTAACATCGACGACCTCCGAGGTTTCGCGTAAGAAACGTAAAGCAAACGCCAGGATTTCTCACTTTTCCATTTAGTACATGACGGAAATAAGTAAGAAATTATCAGAGAGTGACACTTAATCCTGCCATACTTTCTTAAAAAGTAGCAAATGAGGGATTATATGCATTCACGTTATACGTTCCTAATCTCGTGATGCATGGCGCAACTACTTTACTCGACAATTTATGCGACGGCATAAACTTGTTAATAACGCTTTCGGGATCAGATCTGAAGGGAATGTACTGTGCGTGCGCACAAGCATATAATAGCATTGCGCAACGTGCCATTGTAAAATTCTTTAAGACCCGTCGATCGCGATGTATAAATCATTGTTAGAGAAAAAGAAAGTATCGGCGAGGGGTATCGCCATGCAGACTAGATCTCGTTAAAGTTTTCGCATAAATTCTATACCGAGGACAAATTGAAATTCTCGTTGTACAGATAAGCACAGGCTTAAGAGTCACGCGTATAGCCGCGATGCGAGTTCATGCAGCGCGCAGCGTACAACACGCGTGCGTGGCCATTCAATCACGAATTGCGTGCTCGCGATAATATACGCATAATACCGCGGTGATATTTCGCGCCGCTCAGGAAGAGAATGCATACACCAATGCTGCTGGTGTTAAATCATACGCGCTCGCGCGTACGCGACGCTCACGCACACAGTGCGTGAGTGCGTGCTTGCGCGCGCGCTCGCTCACGGTGACTGTGAAATATTGAAAATGGTGATTAATTAAAAGGTACACTCGTTAAGCGGGATTACACGTGCGATTGATATTTTTGCCGGGACCCCGTTCGTGTAATCGCGTTAACGTGGCCGCCGAATTTAATTTGCTTTTCGTTCGATGCACGCCCTCCCGTCCGTGGTCGTCGCGCGCGCGGATTGATTCGGACTGAATAATAAGCGGGTACAGGTCCGAGGAAAGTGCAGTAATTAGCGCCTCCATCCATGACTGCAGCTTTGGCCTCTTCCTCTCGCGTGCTGGCACGCACTGTCACTGATGAGCGAGAGGAAGAGGAACCTGATCGAACGTGTTTGCCACAAATTGGTTTAGACGGAAGACACACCGGGAGAAAGGCAATCTTAAGAAAGTATGGTCTTATTATTCTTTTAAGACAAGTCGACTGGAAAATAATCCGATGAAGAAATTTATATGTACATAATAATGATGCAACGATATAATACAGCAGATCTCTATGCTCTTCAATGTAACATTTACTTCATTATTCAGAGTTTATCGATTAGGTGGAGTATAAACTGTTTGCGACAATTATGAGATACAATTTTGATAAACTTTTTTACGATATTACAAATACACGAAAGAATTTATCTAGAAGAATAAATTAATCATCGCTTTTGTTGTTCGTGAAAAGAAGTAAGAATCAATTTTGCATGCTTACGGTAAGTCGAAATTGGAATACGTTCAAGTGCTGCCGCTTTAGTTGGTAATACGTAAGAACGATGCATGTCTTTTGTAAGAGAAAGTCGATTGACAACCGCAACGCAAGTTGAGAGAAAGAAAGTAAACATCAACTGGCAAACGCGCGGGCGGCTGATCCGAGCACTTCGATAACGCGATAAGGTAAGGTTAAACCCATGTTTGGCGGGCAGGTTATAGGTTAAACGGTGAGCTAGGGGGTGCAACAGGTCGCGTGAACTTGGGTGAATTTTCTGTTCCAGGGCGCGCTGTCTGGCCCTCTAGCACCCCTTCGCCCCCTTCGCCACGCCATCATTAGTCAATGTCGACGCTTGTAGCACGTGGAGCTCCGCAGAATGCAACATCTGCCTGATATCCCTCTGTATCTCTTGTACAAATCCGTACCGCAATTCTACCACAAGATCAGCGATATCCCCTTTTTGTTGCTGTTATAAATATATAAAAACCGTTTTTTAAATATATTAAATTATATTTCGAACGATTAAACGAATTACGAAAGTTGTACGTTGTTGATGGATTTGCATCATCTATAATTTTTTCAATGAAATTTTAATATATATATATATCGATGCAAGAAAGTTTTAACATATTAAAATAGCCAAATAAATTTTTTGAACTTTCAAGTTTTTTTTCAGTCACTTATATTTTTATCAACTTTTAATGTTGGTAAAACAAGTGATGAAAGGTGGA
Organism: Acromyrmex echinatior; assembly: GCF_024713525.1. Classification (NCBI taxonomy): domain Eukaryota; kingdom Metazoa; phylum Arthropoda; class Insecta; order Hymenoptera; family Formicidae; genus Acromyrmex; species Acromyrmex echinatior. The sequence continues at coordinate 11,986,393 of NC_141856.1, read as the reverse complement.
AATTTTTTTTTATTAAAATTAATTTTTTTCTTTTATACAAGATAAAGAATTTTGCTTAATAAGAATTTGTTCATTTTTAACTACTACTGTCAACAGATACATGGAAATATGTAAGTGAAAATATATTAATTCAGAAGTAATATTCATTATTGATATAAAGAATATTGAAAACCTATTTTTTCTCACATTAATCAAATAAGAAACGATAATATTACTTATATGTAAGTGATAAATTACTTACTTTGATTCCTATTAAAATAGATCAAATTATAAACTTCAATTTTATTAATGATAATTAAATAAATTATATAGATTTCTGAAAACAAACGTAACTAGCATAATTAGCATATGTGCGTGCGTGTGCGTGTGCGTGCGTGTGTGTGTGTGTGTGTGTGTAATTTTTTCATACTAATTATGAGAGCGATAAATAGATAGAACAACGCTATGCTATCATAATCGTTACTCACGGTCCCTGTAAAGCATGATAAATGCGATCGTTATATACGAATCTAAGAAACAAACGTGGCAAGCACCAGAAGTCAAGTAACAGACGAGTGCGGCACAGACGACACGGGAATGAAGGTGGGACGGGCAGAAGGGTTACCACCCGCAGAATTTAGCCAGCCCTTGCTCGGTCGAAGAACAAAGCTTGATTTATTGTAATGAGTTTGCAGGAGTTAAGAGGTCTGCCCCTGCCCCCGGCTTCGCCTCGATATTCAGACTCGTGCGGTTTGATGGGGATCCTCGGATCAACCCCCGTCATAAACCCTTCTTAGCGGCGGCCACCGTCGTAACCCCCTCTGAAATATGCATGAACCCCCTGCATACTGATTGCGTTATTTGTATCACCTACGAGAAGTCACCGCGAAATCGCGTCTGCACTTCGCTCGTATGATCCCGCATGAAAGCCGCGAAGTTGCTTCTCTTTCGACCATCGATCGGTTCACAAAAGACCGGATCCTTCTCGAAGGCACCGAAGCTATCGTATCGTAACCATATTGTTACTCAAGACATCGTCAAAGACGCGTTTTTTCACGACTATGACGCCGTATGATCTCTCAAGGGTTCGCGAGAAGCTCTCTCAAAGATAAGATGTTTTGAAAAGCCAGCCATTTTTTGCCGAGTATAATATTTACGATAAGAGAGAACTTTGAGCGATAAGATTTCTTTCCGATATTGACAATATTTATTATTTGTAGCATTAGGTTGAATTGTTTAAATTTTGCAAAATTACAAAATCACCGTCAAATTCGATATCGTCAACATGTAATTATAATCATCGGGTGGTCGTTCGTGTCAAGAAACGATGTCGCGTTCCATCACTGTCGAACGGCGAACATCAATCGGTCTTTTCCTCGTTTCACAAACACAAGATACGTCTTCGAGTACCACATCGGTGCGACGACACGATGATCGATGATTGCCATCGACAACCTGTGTACAAAAACAAAAAAAAGTTTAAGTCGCTTTCGTATTTTCAATCGTTACTTGCAAGTCTCGTCCATTGTATGTACAATAATGTACATGACAATATAAGCACATCACATATGTAACATTATCACAGATTTGAATCTTTTAATATTTTGTTGTTAATTAATTAAATTATTTTTATAATGAATTATAACTTTGATATTATATATTTTAATTTTAAGTTAATAATTTCTATAATCATCTCGTGTATCGAAATATACATGCGAAAATAATTTATGAGACGAGTGAAAATTATTTATCTGATATTAAAATATCACGTTCTGTGATCATGTTACATGCTCTCTTTTTCTCTATCACTTTTTCGATATAAAAATGAATAGTGCTTTCAAAGTACAAAAAAAGTCATACCGTTTTATAGAAATGATTAGAAACAGCTCTTGCACGTTATCACATCATATTTCTCTCCCACTCGTAGCATAAAAATGTATCACCTACGTAATACAGTTTCTACCGTTGTCACGAAATGACGGGCTTTTTCACAAGTTGAAATCGATCATTCGACAACAGAGGGTAGCAACGCGCCGTGCATTTTTGTGAAAACCGTAAAAAATGGCGTGCGATTTGGCGAGCGAGGCCGCTCAGTCGCTCGTCGGAACACATCGATTCCCTGCCGAAAACGCTGAATTCATTGGGAATTGACGGGGGAGCCATAACTCGCGTCTCGGTTTGACATTAATGCCTCCCCTACTTCGTGCCTCGCAGATAGGCAAGGGGGTTAAGCTCACTGCGACATATTTATGGAGAGGGCGAGATGCTATCAGGCACGAGGACTCCGGGTTCGCCCGATCGCGCGGCTGCGGAGCCCTCCCTTCCTACAATCTACTTCGCAATTATCGGGCCCGACGTTAATATTTGACCCAGACCATCGCCCCGGCGCGCTTCCTCGATTTTGGAAGGAACATCGTCCAATCCCCCTCCTGCCACACGCACACTCGCAACCCCATCTTCCATCACGTTCGCCTCTGTAGATCGCATCGTCGTGTCTGGTCGTGTGCTTAGGAAAGTTTAATATTTGCGGTCGATGTAGGGACACGATGGGTTGTAAAATATTTCAAGCGTTCACGTGACAAGTGCTACATGTTAATAAATAGCTTTAATGCAATCCTCTTTGTTCCAATCTTTTTTTCTCTTTAATATATTTTTATTATATATTTTTTTAGATAATTATTAGTTTTTTTATTTTTTTTTTGCTAATGAAAGATTATTAGTTAATCTTTTTTTTTTTAAATGCATATTCCTTATATTTTTACATGTTACAGGTATATATTTATTTTATTTAAAAGAATTATGAGCATCGTGTTCTCGTCATTAAAATAACACGTTGAAGTAGCCCTCCTCCATTACTGGAACGAAATTTAACGATTACTATGGTCGGTCGGTCAAGGACGTGGCTCGTCGGTTGAGAGTGTCTTCATTAGTCTTCGACACCGCATATAAGGGACTGTCTAGGGCCCCACTTGTCGCGACTCGAGACAGAAATCGGTGGCAGTAAGAGGACGGGAGTGTGGTATGCGTGTAAATTAAAGGCGTCATAGATTTTCGTGGTAGCCCGCAGGATCAGGGCCTTAGATTTGCGTCCGGCAGATTACCTCGGGGGTGAAATGGGACAATGGGCGTTAGTCTGGGCCGACGACGTATAAATAAGGATCCCCAGGAAGCTTCTAGGGACCAGGGGGAGGCAGGCGGAGGAGATGCTCGCTTGGTAGCGACGTGGTAGCGGAGTAGAGAGAGCCCGGCTAGTGCTGAGACCGGTCGGCCGTCCATCTTGGCCGTCGCCGTGGCGGTCCTTATCTGCGCTCACAGCTCCGCTGCTAGACGTCCGGTGATCTAGGGCACTTCTCTCTCCCTCCCTCCCTCTCTCTCTCTCTCTCTCTCTCTTTTGCCATCTCTTTTCCCTACCCATCTACCCTTAGACCCTTGCCTCTCGCTCGGATCTCTTCTACCTTAATTATACTGGCTCATGACGCCGCTTCTACTATCGTTCCTCCCCGTCTTTTTCTCATCTCGCGAAAGGAAGCACCCGCCACCTTTCCACGAAACCTAAGCTCGGGTGATTCTACCGTGTGACGTCGCGAGGTCGATGGAGCAACCCTTAAGTCGAAGCGACGCGTCGATCTTCGTGCTCTTTGTGGTGCACTCGAGGATGAAATAACATCGGGAAGTGTCTCGTAATAGGCGATAAAGGAAATAATTTAGATAACGCGAAGAGGACTGTGACACTTAATCGGGTCTATGTTTTGGTATTATTTTCTGCGAGATTTTGAAATTTATATTTAGAGATTTATTTTGGAATTTATATTTTATGCTTATTTGAATAGAATAAAAAATAAATTGAATTTTAATTTCTAATCCCCCTTATCAAAAGAAATTTTCTATTTTTCTCTGTTTTAATATATTTAGAGTGTTAAGAAACTTTTTGCTAGATACTTCTAATATGAACTGTATTTTATTCTAAATTAAATGTAATTTGTAAAAATTTTTATAATATATATCAATTGACGTTCACACAAAATTATTATTAAAATTGTATTGGAACAGATTTATCTTGGAACAAAAAAAATATTCCACATGAAAAATGATCTAACTGGCGCTGTAGGAATGCGGCTTTTGTTTAACATCTCTCATATAGTATACTAATCGGCAACAGAAAACGAAGGCACATCTATATTCGGATTAGCATCGAGTGTATCGGTAGATATTTACGAGTCTGACAGAACAGGCCAAGTACTACGGAGAGATGTGTCTCTCCCTTCGCGGAACTTGAGGAGCTTTTGCGGCACAGAATGAATGGCGAGCGATAGTCCTACCCGGCCCCTACTCGGCCGCCCGACCGTCCATGTTTTCACATATAAAAGTGCCCTTGACCCTTCACCCGTATAATGAGCCACTGGTGATCCATTATTCATAGGATGCGTCTTGTCTTTCTGCTCCGAATCTACGCTCGTAAGTTCCCCGTTACATCGGCCACCGCCACGATTTATTTTTTGGCTGAAAGAAAAGGCGCGTGCGGAGGGATCGGCACAGCGTGAAGAGGACAACCAGTCGTAGACGGTACTGCATGGAAGGAGCGACGAAATACGCGGTGCGTCGCTACCGGCTATCGGGGGACGGTACCGGTATCCATTGTATGTACGAGATAGTTTTTGTACGACGTGCTAGTATTTATTGCTACGTAAGATTGCTGATTCGAGCGTACACTGGATGTAATATATGCTCACGTGTAAAATTTTCATGTATCTACTTCGCATAACATGTTCTTATAACCAATAATATTTCCTTTAGAAGGAATATAATTGTTAATTATCATTCGTTTCATTTTGCCCAAATTGACATAAAATTTATGAAATTTTTGGCGCAATTCAGTTATCGAATGAAGAATTTTCAGATGACGCGAAGAAACTGTATCGAAGTACGCGAAATAATCCTGGCAATTTTTTATTTTTTTTCTACCATTTACGATTGCTGTTTGATTTGTCGCTTGACACCAATTTGAGGCCAATCCAACAGTGGTACATGATGTAGTTGATGATCATAAAGGAAAGGGTGACTGCGAAGAAAGGAGACAATGAACATGTTTTGTGAGCCAAGCGCAAGCCCTCGCACCCTCTCGCAACTCTCAGTTGTCAGTTCACATACTCGAGAGGACTACCTTTTCCGCTCTTTTCCGCGACTGGACAATCTCGGGAATCAATATAGCACCGGGGGGAGGCGAGTATTCGCGAGCACTCCGTTCCAAGCTGCCGCCACTATTGCTGCCACCACTTCGGCCTTGTAATTAAACCTGCTGCTAATGTACCGGCCAGACTATCGCCGTTATGCCATTCTGCCACCTTCGTGGCGTAGACTAAAAACCGACCCCGTGCGTACAAAAACGGTGAGAAGACGCGTCCGGCAAACGCTTTTGCTTATGCGTGTATGAGAAAGAGAACTAAATGTAGTATCTACCTGTTAATCCTAGAAAAATGTAGAAAAGCTTTTATTTTTCGCTGTTTGATGCATATACAGGGTGTCCCGAATTTAAATAGCCAAACTTCAGAAGCATGTAGAGGATCGACATGCTTCTGAAGTTTGTCTTGTACGAACAACTCGTGTTGCAGTCAAACATTGATCTGATCAACGTGCATGATTCGTCAATCTGACACTTTTCTGTCTCGGAAATCGGAGCACAGTTGAAGCATTGTCGTTGAAGTTGTATATGAAAACAATAATATTCCGAATCATGGCTGCAGTACATGAAATATTAAATGAAAATTTTCTCATTTTATCTTAATTATTTTTTTTCAAATAACCACTTTAAAAATATCTATTTCTTTTATTGAAATAATATTTTATTTATTTTAAATCACTACCTTACTTTTTGTATTACTTTCAAAAACAATATAGATGTATAATTTTTTCATTTTGTTAAAAAAATACTGTGTAATACATTCTTAAGTAATCCTATAAGAACTCTAAAAACGAATCATATAATATTTTTGCATATATTCGAATTATTTTATTCATTTTTTTTTAGGATTAAAAATATTGCCCTCTATATCATCTACGTTTCTCTATTGTAGATCTGTCACTTGCCACGTCAAAGAACGACGCAACTGTACTGTCAGTTTTTTTTTATTTCATCCACGGGTGTGTTAATTCAGTCGTTAACCCGTCGTGTGTAACCGTGACATTCGTTCTTTTATTAAACTCGCATTTTCGTACATCGCATGTGTTTCAAGCGCCGTATCGCACGTCGCGCGACACATAGACCTCCGACCAGCCCATAAAACTGCACGTTGCTTCGTTATTTGATTATGCACTGCGTTCGTCACGATCTCCCTCGCTTTTTGACACCGTATTCCATCGTCCAACTGTTTCAACCCATCGCAACGACGTCGCATCTGATTTTAAATTGATATACAAAGTCTTTTATTTTAATATGTATATATTTCTCAGTACGATACTTTCAACGCGCATTGCTCTTAAGTTTTCGTAAAGAGTAAAAATATTAAGCTTCTGTTTTTACGTTTTATTAAAATCATAACCGACATGAAAAATTGATAATTGCTGACGCAAGATTCCGGTGCTTTTCATTAGTCTTACAAATTGGTATTAACGTAGAATGTAGTACGATCAAGATACAGCAGCCGTTCTTTTTCATTAAAGCGACATATCTGGATGGAAAAGAGTGTCGACTTTCCATTTTACCAGTAACGAGGCCAGCATACAGCGCGCGTTGCTCGCTCGTCCATAAAAATCCAATCAGCGGCGCACAGATACGTTGCTCAACGAAATAATATTCCTACCAGGGATAATTTATCTCCGATAGAGCTCGAGTCTGTGCGCGTCGACAAGGTATTCGGGGTTCTGCGGTCTTCTAACGCATAGGAAGACCGCGTTTCCCTTCCCTACCGAGTGAAATGGTGGCGGGTCTTTGGGGTCCTGTAACGGAGTCTCGTCACACAGTTGTCTGTGCATATCGGATGAACGGCACTCTCCACGATCTCGGCCGGCACTCATGAAAGCTTAATCGCGGTAGCGCGTACTTATCGAACGTCGCCGGAGCCTAGGCTCATTCTACGCTCTTTGCTGGTCGTTCCCCTCTTCAGGGACCTAGCCATCCTCACCGAGGATGTTTCGCGGTAAAGGAAGAAACTGGGCATTAAATATTGGAACTGGTATCGGAATTATAGAGGAGTCTGCGTGTGAACGCTCAAAAGTCGAAAAAGGAAGAAAAAGGAAGAATTGAGAGGAAGAGGGAGATGGAAGGTAGAAGCATATAGGCAGAGAAGGAGAAATACTGAGGTGGTCTTACGCTGGTAATGGTGTGAGGCACCTTATGGGAGGGTGGCGAGGGTGTATCGTGAGGAAGGTCGACGGAAAAGCCGGGTAGTATTCGCTCTAGACGGGTGAAACGACTCGGGAATGGTGAGCTTGTACGGATACACCAGGCAATTGAACTCCTTCCGTTTATTGCTTCTAATTAAACGACCGAGATATTTCTGCTACGTTTCATTAGCGTAGAGCCGAACTCACGGCACGACGGTTCGGTTAATGCATTGCCGTCGCGCTGCTCCTTCCTCGTAGCGCAAGAAAATTTCGGCCGCGACTCGCACGCGGCGCGCGTGTGCACGTACATCGCTGCTTCCTACTGTTTCTTCATTTACGTCTAATGCATTTACGTCTCGTCCAGCTCGTTCCAGCGCGGTCATTTCGGTCGGTCAATTAAGAGTTTCAATTATTGTATGTACACGGAAATGTATAAGAAATATTATCTCTCCAATCGAAACATAGAATGAAACGAATAGAAATTCTCCACTTTTTCAGCTGGCAATAATCAATTTTGAATCTGCAAGAAATTAAAAGAAATATTATAATAGAGTTTCAATTCACAATTTTAGTAGGTTTGTACGTTATTCATGTATATGTAAATTTGATCATAGATCTTTTAAATATATCCATATAACTGTACGAAAAGAATGGTTTCGCTGAAGTATCTAAAAATTTAGTTAGATACAGATCTGAATATAATTTAGTTGGATCATTAAAATAATAGGACGCTTAAACTGGTTGTTACGTTAAAACTTTTTGTAATATTGCTTATCATGCTTGAGATTTCTACGTAATTATTTCGAAGATCTAATTATTTTCAGATCTGTTTATATAAATTATTATATATGTACTTCAAGCAAAATTGTACTTTTTGTGATGCACGATAAAGATTTAATATATGATTTTTTATGTAACATCTTAATAAAATAATCTTTATTTTCTGTTTTTATTTAGTATAGAATCTCTATTCTGCATTAACTTTATCAAGTTAAGACATTCGCAAAAAAAAAAAAAAATAAATAATTATCCTAACTTTACATATTAAATTGATCTTTTCTTTCCAAAACACGTGAACATTTCGTAATGTATTTCGCGAATATTTGGCGCGTATCACGCAACTGATTCGAACTAATCGAGGTTCGTGAATCTTCTGATGAATATTCGGCGAATGTAACGAAGATGTCGCAAAGGCGACGACGCCGCATAAACGAGCGAGAGAGCGAGGCAACGTGACTCGCTTGCGCCAATTCTAATTTTGCGCTGGCTCGCTTAATATCTCGTCGTAGCGAGAAGCCAGCGATAAATCTCCGGATTCATTATCATAAATTGGCCCGACGGAGCCCGCACGTCGGTCGGTTGATGCTGACGGCGAGCTCGTCTCATCGCACGACGACGAGGATGACAGATCAAAGCGAAGGCGAGGAAGAAGTTCGATTCGCTCGTTTACGCAGGCAGCTCGTCGTAAAAACGTCATTTTACTCGTCCCCTCCTCTTTTCTTTCGCCCTTCTCGACCGTCCCACACGTACGAGCTTGCCGTTCGATTTATGGATCCGAGAACTGGTCCGTCTATAAATTAAGAGGACCGCAAAGATCGAAAGATATACGAATCCCTTTTTTTTTTTTACTACGAATGATTATAAGCCGAAACTTTCGGCCATGCTGCTTCGGGGATAACTAGGACTTACGTTGCCCAAAAACTAATCCTGGACCCAATCGTTTTAATTGTACGTTAGCGTTGAATGAATATTTTCAAAATTAGTTTAATATATAATTAATTTAATATATAAACTAATCTAATTTTTAATATTCAGGTTATGTTAACTAACCTAACTTTAACAGATATAATTTTTCCCATTGATTCCTATTATACAAACAATGTTTGATTTATCAGTTATTGGTTAACAATTCCAAGCAATTTTTAAGGCTCGAATTTTAAGGCTGCTGTTATTAACGTTTTGAATCAACCTTTCCGTCCATCAACATAGTGTTGAAATGATAGAAATAATTCGCGAAGATAATAGGAGAAGACATTACAGTGACGTAACTATGCTCTTCTTAGAATTTCGCGGTGTTTACTTGGCTAAGCTATCTCGCATTAGTGCACGACATGTGTCTTGCTCCACGATGTCGCGGTGACTGATTTATGCGTCTTGATCTCGGTCCTTGCTACCGGGAGAAATAACAATAACGTGGTCATAATTTTCTCCTGTGGACGTGAAATTGCATTTCTCTATTTTCTTAGGACGTTGAACTAGATTGCGAGAGATTACGCGCCGCGATAGAAACTTAGGCATCAATTTATTTCATATTGATCGCCGATTAATGGTTGTAATTAAACGGAAACTAAAAATTAAATTAATCCCATGCTCTCTAATTCCAAATATCAAAGAATCTTTATATATAATTAAAATAAGAAATTTTTTTTCAATTCTTGTTCATACATTTTAAATACGAGATGTAACCTTTATTTTTATTTATTTGGAGCGAAATATATGTGTGAGTATTTGAACTAATTTTTCATTAGTTTTTATAGTAATGTATGCATTTTAATATTAAAAAGTTGCAATTTACATATGTAAAGTATCAATAGTTCAAAAAATATACATAGCATGCATATTTAGAGTAAGTGCAGTTTATACTTAAAATAGAATTTCTTCAGAAGAACAGAATCTATTTTATTTCACACAATAAAACGCTGCTTTTATTCAGCAGTCTAACTAAATGGTTCGTATTAGCAAATGCAAGTACAAGATTCCTAGCAGCTAAAGGCTAAATGCATTCGGACCATGCAAGCTGAACCGGTAATATGCTCAGACCTTTATTTGAGTTTTCGCTTCGCAACAGTCCTATCTTATCTCCGTCGGTTAATTGCCACTCGTTTCATTATTAGGATCGGACGGCCACTTATTTTTTTGTGCCACAGGCATGGTTTTAGCATAATACAAGGTGACGCCAAACACCTGAAGATTTATTGGACACGTGCTATAATATAAATTACGTATTCGCTATAAATGCAGTAATTAACAGCAAACGTGATTCGGTTGGAAGGGTGCATTCGCTCAGTGAGATGTTCTCGAATGTGAATCGCGAAACGGTATACATTCTGGACAGAGCATTTACATTGTAACTATAGCCGCGGGCATTGTAAACACATTGACACGGAACATTCAGTTAACATCGTGCATGCGGTAGGAATAATGCAACATGCGAAATTACATAATGGAATTATATTATGTCCCGCTCGCGAAAACCATTCTGCGAAATGTTCATATTTTCTATTGCGTGTATTTTTTAAGAGTGTCTGCACGGCACAAATTTGATTAAAGGATATAGATTTTTCATTGCCCTCTATAAATCAAAATTTTATTACACGTTACATGGACATTACACAGAAAATTACAGAGAATGCATTACTTTTTACTGCATTTGCAGTGATTGCATGACCTGTTTCAAACGTATGCGGCAGTACTCCCTTTCTGTATCATATATTTTTGAAAATATGTTGTATGTCTCTTCAAGATCAATTTGTTATTTTAAATAAATTTATTTTATGAAAATTTGGAGTTAGTCGTTTTATTTATAAAAAATAAACGAGATATAATGTTATATATATATATATATATTAATAATAAAATTAACGATACGATTAAAGATTAATTTTTAATCCGCATGATGGAATAAAGTGTCCATGTTGCGTGCATGTTAAGGAGACGTCGGTCGCGTAAAGTTTCCTATACTTTTTTTCTCTAAAAAGCCCGAGTAATCGCGCGGCAGCCAAGTGTCGAGAGCCGGAAGTCCAGTTCCGAGGCAGGCGTCGGTTGTGCTCATCTAATCTCGAAACGCTTGTCCCGGCTTAAACGAACCTTGGCCGCTAATACGCGAGTGATTAATTATTGTTACGCGTCGGTGTTACGATCTCCGCATCGGACCCTTAATGGAAATAACTAAGTATTGTTCGGGTGCATGCCTTCCGTACGGAAACGATCCATCATGACCCGGATAATTAGTACAGCCGTGGTTGCGCGTATAATCATCACTCGGAATAATAATGGCGATCCGCCTCTCTTCCCTCTTGATGCACCGAGAGGTGCGAAACGACGCGACGGGCACCATAAGCGTCCCTCGTCGTGCAGTGAATCCGCGTAAACATGTGCCCACGTGTGGCGCTTATGCACACGCACGGCGGTTAATTATTACCGACACCTTGTACTATTTATCCATTAAATGATCATTGTTGATACACTATACAGATTGCTTTATATTTTGTCATGTTCATGTTTAATGAATTTTACTTTATATATCTAATAAGCTAATGTATACGATCCGTATACTGATAATGAGAAAAAAATCTGGTAATAGCTGCTAAATGTTGAAGTATTTTTATTACATTGTCCATCAGTTAATATAACTAAAAATAATCTTATTTTTCTAAATATTTAGTAATTATTATCGAATGGTTTGTTATATCATATTTCGTAATAAATATTTAGGAAAGTAAAATTCTTTTTTGTTACATTAACTGAACATTTGATTGAAATTATTTCATTTAACTTTAGTAGCTATTATCAGATTCTTATTATTTCAGTAAAGCTTTAGCCTACAGGAGAGAAAAAGCAAGTTCATGAATTTTTTTTTATTATCAAGATCTTAGACATGTCTTTTAAAAAATCTAACACGTTTGCTTATTAGAAGTAATGGGGATTTTTTTTTCAATTATGAGATTTTCTTAAAAAATTATTTTGCATTTATAAGACTTTAGCTGGTGTTTCTTTTATTGCAATTTACATAAAATACTCAAAATTGAATACTTATATGGAAATGCTTAATTTGAGTTGCTCACTCGTCTGAAACCAAGAATTTTCTTTCACGCTACTCACTATCTTTGCTATTGTCAGACAAATCTATCTTTTCAACCCGTTTGGTCACAATATCCCCTATCATTATTTCTTTACACATTGAAAATATCATGTTGCATTATGTATGTAATCATCTTAATTAAACATTTCAAATGTTTGAAATAGGCTCGAGTTTACCTTTACGTTTATAGATACAATATTGTATACATGTGATACGACCGTTCATTAATAGCAACAATAATTTCAGAGATCAAATTTAAAGATATTAACATCTTGTCATGGATATTGATTGCCCGGAAAGCATCGTAAATATAGCTCTGCTATCGCTCAAATAATGAAGGTGACTTGAGACAAGTTTCTTGCATCCGCCGTGCACGATATCTCGATTAGAAATTCTGAATCTAATTGTAAGTAATGTTGATGAACGATACTTAATTGGACAGTGCACTTTCTTCGTTCCACTACTGTGATTAATTCTGATGTAAGATTAATTCTGCTTGTGTTTTCTAAAATGTTTCTACGTATACGTCCATTAATGAATGTATTCAATTATCTAATTTGAAAGTTCTGCAAATAATTTTGCGTACGCTCTTTGTAAATCACATTAATTTGAAGAAATATTAAAAAATAAATCTAAAATCAAATAATTTTTTAAATATTTCTACAAAACAAAATTTACTTATTAATCGATGACTTGTTATTCTTCTCTTTAAATAATAAATAATACCATTGTTAAAAATAATGTTTTTAAAATTGTTAATTATTTTACAAATAATTAGTAGATTTTTTTAAATTCTAACTTTGATATTTAATATGATTTCCGAGTTTCAGTAAGAGAAATTTATTTAAGGCAAATGAAAAATGATAAAAGCGCGGTAATTATGTACACTATGGAATAACAATGTTAAATGTATATACAGCTTTTCTACATCTTTACAAAATCAGATATTTCGATTTATTTTAAATCATCTTTGTCTATATCTTTATCCATATCAGTGATATTTCTAATTTACATGCGTTCAGTATTCGCAGAAATTTCTCGGTTATGCAATGAGTAAGGCCTCTTCTAATTACCATGATTGAGGAATGCAAAATGTCAACCAGTTCTCAAACTAAATTAACTTCAATGTAAATCAAGATTAGATATATAAACTTTGCTAGTTTACATGTGTGTAAGTTAAATTCTGATACGATTTGTTATTGTACTTTCAGATTTTGTCAAAAGAATAGAATTTCGTACATTAAGAATAAAAAATTAATTATTTCATATGATTCAGTCATCTCTGAGATACGAAATATATACTTTTCTAGTCTAGCGAAATCTTATTTACCGGACAGAGTTCACGACGCAGTGCCACGAGACTTTGGAAAAATCAATCCCTCTCGCTGCGCAGAGCCAGTGTCGGTGCAATTCATTTGCATGGGAATTGCACCCCACGGAGACGGCTGCACTCCGGTATCGATTTTAAGTGGACCGCCTGTTCCGTCAGCCTCCTGTCTCGTCTTCTCTTGGACAGAAGCTACTCGAAGTCGCGCAAGCGCCACCGTGGAAACTTCTTCCATGGATTTCGCGAAAGCCCCGAATCTGACTCGACCAAGAATATCCTTGCCTTCCGCAGAACAGCGTGAATTTTTTTTTGAGAAAGTCAAAATAACGCATTCGAAAATATTTATCCAACTATTTATTAAAACTAAATTTATTAAAACTAAATGCATAAAGTTATATGTATTAATCTTATATTCACGTAATTGAGAATTCAAAATTTCAATTGAAGCATGATTGATTACAAAATCAGATTTGTGACGAAATTTTTATATGATTTTTTTATACAATAGTTTTTTTGGAGCTGTAAGCAATCCTAAAAGAAGTTGTTGTAAACAAAAGTCACGTTTTCTTTGAGGTAGACTGTAAGGTAGCGTTGAATTTAAAATTAGTCAGGAATCTACAGCGAATTTTGTTTCGTTGCCGGAGTGGGATTAGCAAAGAAGAGAGAAAGAGAGAGAAAGAGAGTGAAGTCTCGCGTTGTGCGAATTACGAATTATACACGAGGCGGAAAGTAGCTACCGAACAAAAGTCGCTGGTTTAGGATCGCGGCCTTCGCCGAGTGTGTATTCGGGGAGGTGTGAGTGGATTAGATATCCCTCGTGGCCAGTACATAAGGACAATAAGCCAAAAAGTTGGTAAGGCAGGCATGGCGGGCGCCGTAACCCGTTATGAAGCTCAGGGGTGAAGTCAAGATTGTAATTAGCCGGCGCTAAGTTTCGAGGTTTCTCCGGTATATTTGCATGCGATACGCCCTCTCTACCCGCCACCGCCACTATACCTTCAAGTACCGACTGCGTCTCTACGCTAACCGCCTACAGACAGCACGCGTTTACGCGATTTCGTCGGCGCAATGAGGGCGTATGAGATAGAGGCGGAATGCACAGCACGTATCAAAATTTCGTATCGCATCTCTTGGCATCCTCTAACAACTTGCTCTCCCTTAGTGAGCCTTAATGAGAGAATGCGCCTTGCGCCTCTTATATATTTTTTCTACATTAATCCAAAGAATTCTTGCAAGTTGAGTATTCTTGTGAGTTCGTACGAAGAGTTTCTTTTCTATGTCCTTGTGTAATCGTGATCGTGCGTAATGAAAATACGAGTTTTAAAGAATATAAGTATTGCGATGCATATCGACATACTAAATCTTGATAGACTGCATTGCTCCATTTTACTAGAATATCAATGATTGTTTACTAATTTGCCATTTGCGTATTATATATTTAATAATATATGATTCTATAGATTTATAAAACTATTTTAAAACATACTGCAGATATTGTAAAACTTAGAAATTTAATATAATATAATTATACAAATAATAAGATAAATTAATATCGAGCATGAAAAATCGAGATGTGATTGACTTCTCGTTCCAACAAGGATATGGTTTATCGATTATATCGCTGCCTAATATGGAATGACCGTAGTCTTTCGAAACTTCAATTTTACTAGTTGAGACGTCGATGGCATCCACGTGAATTTAGATTTAATCCCTGGATACCAGTATATACGTAGCGAGCGTTACAAGCCGAGCGTGTCGATGAATAAATAACGATTCAGCAAACCTCTTCGACAATCGAAGCACCCGTACGCCAGGATGGAAGTTTTATTGTCAACGATCGCGGGTATCGAAGTGAATGAGTCCGGAATAAAAGGAGTCATTCGACTCCCGGAGGGGTGGCGGCGACGAGGGTCGGGCGGAGAAAGGTAGCGCGCCCTCTGTCTCTGTTAATGCATCGCCTCCGGAATGGCCGATTAATTCCAACTACGGGAAGGAAGCGACTATAACTCGTCTCCGAGGAAGCATTCTTAATCCGCGCACTCTTTATTCTCAGGCTTCGCTCTTGTTCCCTTCGTCCCGACTTACCCCCCTCCGATCTCCATCGGGGAAGAAATCTCTTACCCTCGTCGCAGAGACCGCGTGCACGTTCCTTGGTGTTCCACGAACAGCTAGAATACTGCCACTGGCAATACACGTTGTTTCTTTGTCGAAAGAGGCCCGTTATTTTATGGCGACTCGCTATAGTTCTTCTTATTAGGATTCCAGAAGTAGGTTTATGAAGAAGAAAAAACGTTTTCGCTCGTCCACACTTATTCGATTATCGATTATCGACTTATTCATGAAACATTTTTTTAGCTTTATTTGTATAATTTACTTTATATTAATTAATTAATTTATTATTATTTTATATTTTTGCCTCCCGAGAAGAATGAAATTTATAGTTTGCAATGAAATGAAACCTTACATTTCTTGTAGAACATTTGATTTCATTTTCTTAATTTGCAAAAATCGCGAAAAAAATGATTTATTATAAACACAATTTTACTTATAATTTTATTTTCGAAATAAAAATTTGGCGAAAAATAATAATTTAATACTAATACTTGTTCGAAACAAGACAAATTTTATTCTTTAGACAAACGTTAGATAATACAATAATAATTCATCAATCAAAATAATCGAAAAGACAAGAAACAGAATATTTAGTTTTCTGTTATTTCATAGATTGGTATAAATATTTCATAGCTGCGATGTATAATATTAATTACTACATAGCTTGATGTTTCTTTTCTTTTGCACTGAACAGCGCTTCGTTGTGTTTCCGCAAGATCGTCGCACTATCATTTTTATAGCAACTCAAGTCGGCGTGAATCACTCTGTCGTAGTGTCATTATTCCTCGAACTGCGATCCTGGCAACTACTACGAGAATACGTTATTCCCTACGGATAGTTGGTAACTATGATCCTCCGCGATTAATTATTTTTTGTGATTAACGGATCTTAAACATATTGAAGTAACGATTATTTATCCAAATAGATATTTTTCACGATTTACTTATTTGATGAAATTGAAGCGAGAGAGGAAAGTAATTGCATGTTATTATTTCATGATACTTACGATTACATGGAAAAAATGATTTTGCTGAAATATCTAAAAATTTAGGTAGATACAAACTGAAAATAATTTTATTGGGTCATCTAAATAATTATGTAGCAATCTCAAGTAGTGCAAAAAGTTTTAACATTCTGGCAATTAATTTGAGCGTCCTACATATTTTGATGGTTCAATAAAATTTTTTTTAATCTGTATTTTTTTAATCTGCTAAATTTTTAAATTCTTCAGCAAAATTATTTTTTCCGTGTAATAATTATAAATTCAATGTTTGTATTTTAATTAAAGCTTTTCACCTTAAGATACATACATTCGTTGGATTATTCAGACATCGCGGATATCGAGTGGAAGCTTTATACGATTATATAGCTTTATACAATTATATTTTTCTCATGTTATTTTTTCGTTGTAATAAAATGTGCAATTTGATTAACACTGGGAGCGCGCATTTGCAAAGTTTCATCATATTAGATGATTAGAGCGCGATCGTAATTAACCGTATTTTCGCAAATAAATAGTTGTGTTAGGGGAATTAATAAAGAAGTAGAAAGAATGAGAGCAAAGGAAAAGGCACGGGGTGATATCAGATGGAAGAGTAACTACCAGTAAATAATCTATTTGTTATTTCATATTTGTTAGCAAAACTAAATCTGTTTATAATTGTTTTATGGATGTAACAATTATTTTTAAAATATTAATTATTTTGGGTGCTATTTTATAACTGGACGTATTACAACTCAGCTGCATATCGGTGAGAGACTAGTTAATCTTTTAATTTAATGTGACATAAATGGATTTATAAAAATTGAATATACACACACCCATATATATATATAAAATATTTCGTAGTTACATTCGTAGTTACGAATAATTAAATTTGCTTCAAATAATTTAATTTATAAGAAAAGCGTGCTGTTGTAATATACCTTACATTTCATCCATCAAGTTTAATTGTTCATAGCTTATTTACGCATACTTTTTTATAATCTAATTTTAATTTAAAACAATAAAATCATACCATGTTTAAGTTAAACATTTTTCTAATCGTAGATGAGAAAATTTTTTAAAATTATCTTATTATTATACATAATTGATTACAATTAATCAATTATGTATTAATAATGCACATATAAAAAATATTTGATACACGTATATTAAAATACTTAATATATTAATGTATTATACTCTTTCAATCAGCATTTATACACATATTGATTAAATACAGCAATACTACTTAAACTGCCACTTCGACGGAAAAATTGCTAATTCGAGATATTCGCATACGCTTTCCGCATATCTGGTCTCGCGCGGACTGGAAAGCGTGGACGAAGTGAAGCTCGCCGAAACACGTACGGCAATTACAGTGGCCATCCCGGAAAATAGAGGGTCTCTATCCCACGATTGTTATCTACACGTGTTGTTTATTGATTGTCTCGTTGTCTCGAGGCAACCGGCAACGTACGTCGTAGGACCAAAAGCACGGCTGGCGGTAATTGCCACCGAGCGAAGAGGCGTAACAGAATGTACGCTGCGCGCGTGTTTTCGAAGAATTAAATTTCAGAAGGGATTAAATTTAAATGTATAGAGAGTGGGGCAGGGTAAAAGGATTTCCGTCGTAAATATCGCGAATCCAGAATAGTCCGTATTTGTATGCACGTACCAAGTGTTCGCGTGAATATCAGCGGGTATTAACGTGTCATTAAGTAATCTCCTAAAAATATATGCGAATATTACAATGAATCTGTCTAAAACTATTTAAATCTTAAATACAATGTATGACATTCTTTATATACATTCTTTATATACGCTTTGCATTATTTTGAATTCTTGAGTTATTGAAATATATGTTTAGGAGATTCTAGTATATATCTATTGTCTAAATTGCTCTATTAATTGTTCGCGAAATTATTATGTATTTTATTACAAATTATATCGAACTTAAAAAAATAATGTAGGAATCTCTAAAGAACGAAGAGAAAAAAAAATGTACATCTTGATCGCGTGTCTGTATTCTCGATCTGTTATTCGTCATATTTTCTAAAGCATCGACAGAGTTTCCATTAGCTTATCGAGTTAAACTTTCGATAAAAAGCATGAGTTACGAGAATCTTCCTGTATAGTCGATGAAATTCCGGAGGAAGGTTCGAACCGATCTCGACGGGAGTTCCACATCCAATTTTCCTTGCATGATCCCGCGATGAACGGCGCGTATCGGGAGACTTCCGCCAGTGTAGAGAGACTTCTCGCCCCATACGAATCGACGAATGCAAGCATTGCTGCGAATTCCTTAGAGAAATCTTCGCGGCGTTACATCATCCGGCGTGCTGGCAACAAATTTGTTTCGCATTGTGCCACCTACCACGCGAGAAATGCCCGAGATACATTCGTGTCCCTGCGCGTGCTTGCCAAGGAAAGAATGGAATATAGAGCCGAAGAGAATGACTACCAAGTAGTTCGACAGATTTTTGCGGTTCCCTCGTTCAAGAATTTCTTTCGACAGTAACAGAACACTCGCATATATACAATCTCGCAGTTATGCTTCTAATCATGAAACGTAGAATCAAAAGTGAGTCATCAAAAATATGTAACCGACATTTCATATTTTAAATAATAAATTTATTTTCTACTATATATTACTTAATTATACGTAATAGTTTAATATACGTTAGAGTAATCGTTTTCTTATCCTTTTCTTTCATCGGTCAAGCAGAATTGGCAGCCGCCGATGTTCTTCGAGGCGAGTCATCGGCGCATTTCGCGCCGTTAATCGCCATTCCGTCGTCTATGGTCGATACCATATCCTCGCGACGACGCGTCGTGGAAGCGATGCCTTAGTCGACACCTATGCACACGTGGGTGCGCGAGAGAGCGCGAGGTACCTGACTACGTGTACGCCGTTAACGGGCTGCCATTTTCGATAAGAGGCGTTGCAAGGACGACACTGATCGCACGCGACGTGTAGGCAAGCTGCTCGTAAAGTGTTTAGTTGAGGGCAGGTGGGGAGGAGGGCTCGCCGGAATGGGGTGGATGAGTTAAACTACACGAGGTCTGACGGTAATAATTGAGTGCCGCTCTGTCTAGTTAGCACCTTGTACCGCCGGCTGACTCTCGTCACTTTATCGACTAAACGACAGCGATGCGTGACAAATCCATCTTGTCTTAACCGCCAACGCCGAGTCGATTATCGACGGGATCTCAAAACGGCGCAGTCGACGCGAGATTAACACGTCGTATGCGGAAACGCACCATGTCAAAAGATAATTTTACATATTAAAGGGATATTAATTCTCAAATGCCTTTTCGATATGACGTATATGGCTTTTTCCCCATTGTTTTTCAAAGCTTTTTTCATTATTTGTAATTTATTTGAAAAATAAAATATAAATGAATGAAGATATATATTTATGTTTGCTTGATATTGTTATATTCCTTGATATCTGGTGTTTCGATAAAAAGAATTTTTTAATAATATATATTTCATTTTTATCAAAGTTATAAGCAAATGAATTTAGTTGAGTATGCTATACTGAAGAAAGTCTGGTAATAACTACTAAATGAGAAAAATAATTTTTATATTAAAGAAAAGAATTTTAATCAAATTGTGGTTAATATAAAATAATTCTACTTTTGTAAATATTTAGTAATTATTCAAATGAACGATATTATCATATTTGGTAATACATACTAAATATTTATAAAAGTAAAATTATTTTTAGTTACATTAATTGATTTTGAGTTATATCTATTAGATCATATTTGATTGAAATTATTTCGTTCAACATTTGATAGCCGTACCAGACTATTTTCAGTGCATAAGTGTATATAGATATTTTCCTGTAGAAAAGCGTTTAAAGATTAGATATGTAGAGAAAAAAAAGAAAAAGATTTTAATTTATATTTGATGTAATTTATAAATACATGTATACATTTCTTATGATAATTTCGTTATTTCTATCAACAACATTCAGTATTAAAACAGTAGAAAAGTAATTATAGAGATTTGAAATTAATCTTTAAAAATAGTCTAATCACAGGTCCAGAAAAACTCTCGAAGACTGAGATGTACCGATCAAATCGCGAGAATGAAATTCTGACTAGAATTTGACTCAGAGTGGCTTAATCCCATGCGAACTTTGCGCTACTCTCTCCAAAGTCGTATGTCGAATGTCTGAGTAATAAAGGCACGCAAGTTCGATCGTTAACACGATCTAAAATTCCACTGGAGGGAGTTGCCAAAGTTTGGTGAATTTACAACGTTTCTATGGAAAGTAGCCAATGTAAAAGATATTTGCGGGACTCCCCTTCACGACTCGCCGCCTCGTGTCTCTCGCCGGGCGATATCTCCCAGACTACCCTCGTCACATTCTTTTCCCATAAAAGTGTAGGAGTGTCTCTCTGCGCTCGCCGATTCGACGCAAATTTCAGCGTCACTGCTCGCCCGAGCAAGCTTGCTAATTACCGTCGGTATAACAACGCTCTGTCCGCTCCGATAAAAAGTAATGATTCATTTCGCGCCACGCTCGTCGGTTTATCTGTTTCTGGCGTTGGCGGAGGAATCGTTCTTGCAACTAAACAGCAGCAGCAGCGCGCCGTACGGCAAGGAAGATTTACGTGACGCGGTGCCGGGAGAGAGAAGATATCAGAGGGAGGGAAGTGTCTGGCTCGTTTCTCCGTACACTTTTTCGGTATCCCTTACCTCCTTGTCTTCCTTCTCT
This sequence comes from Acromyrmex echinatior, assembly GCF_024713525.1. Taxonomy (NCBI): domain Eukaryota; kingdom Metazoa; phylum Arthropoda; class Insecta; order Hymenoptera; family Formicidae; genus Acromyrmex; species Acromyrmex echinatior. The sequence goes on along the minus strand of NC_141856.1, from coordinate 11,965,079 downwards.
CTTCACCCCCCTCTGCCACTGCTTCCTGACCGGCTCTCGCGAGAGATCCGGCGAACGCCGGATCGGGATCCTGTAGACGAGTTAACGCCGCCGGAGAACGCAAGAAAAGCCGGCGAACGAATAGTAGTCGGCCAAGATCTGCCGAGTTCGGCTCTCGAGTGAATAATTAAATTACGCGAGCGAGAGATCGCGCGACTGCCTGCAGTAAGAGGGGGCGGTTAAGGTCAGGTGGCGAGAAGGGCGAGGGAGCAGGCTCAAAGTTGAAATTTCACGCGCCATTGTTCGATCCCGCCGAAGGAATAGGAGTTAGAAGCATTTAGGGAGCGGCAAGCAGGCACGGGGGCTGTGAATTACGGTCGAAGATACGGCGAGACGTGGCGTAGAAACGAAGGGATGCCGTTGGTGGCAGCGGCGGCGGGGGACGATGGAGGAGGGTGGTTGAGGCTGAGACTTTAATTCCAGGCTACATCCACGGGGTAACGGAGCCACGCTTCTTCGGCCTAAACGACTTCGATTCCGAGTGCACGCGGCGAAACGAGATTAATCGCGTTCCTTTTGTTCTCCTCGTGGTGTATGACGTCCGACGCACGTGATGCACCACCATAATCTTGAACCGAGTTTCGTTTCCCCGAATTCCAACGAGACAATTACATTGCTTAATTTTGCCTGTTTTTTTTTTTTAATATCTAAAGCCTATCTTTCATGATGTTAGCGCGTATTTTCGAGTTTCTCGTTATGTCGCGTTGCCGCGACACGCGTGGACTCGACCCGCGTGGACTCTACCCTTTTGGCAATGCAAATGCAATCCACCGTACGGTGGTACGTACGAGACGAAGAAACGTCCGAGGTGAAAGACTGCGCGGAACGGTCGGTCGGTGGCGAGGGAGGAAAGAGTGGACGGAACGGGAAGGAGAGAAAGAAGAAGGAGAAGAAGGAGGAGGAGGGGGAAGAAGAGGGACCCGCATTCTCGGAGATTATCGTGCTCGCCATCAGCGTATCACGGCGTCAGAGGACAAGATTTATATGTAGAGTTTATTGTCGCTGAGTCCGCCCTACTGCGTTTTATGGATGTTTTTCGAAGGAGCGCTGCCGCCCGCGTGATCTATCGCGGCACCCTCGCTCTTCCACCCTCTCCTTCTCACTCTGTCACCGAGCTCTTCCCTCTCTCTCTCTCTCTCTCTCTCTCTCTCTCTGTCTCTCCTTTCCTCCTTCCCTGTCGTTTTCTCTGTTCTTCTCGTTCCCTCCCCCGCTCCGATTCGGTACACAAGGGTGGCACTGAGGGAGACAGAGGGATTCCTAATGAACGCTACGACGGAATCTCTCTCTTCCCCCCCCCTCTCTCTCTCTCTCTCTTATGTCTCCTCTCTCTTCCATCTCGCGTCGACTCTCCGGTTATCTCTCCCTTTCTCTCTTTCACTTTTTACCACGTTGCCCGCACGCTCTCTTTCTCTCTGACTCGTTTCTGTAGTCAGCGCCACGTCGTTCGCCCCACACATTAACGCGAGATTTATACCACAGAATCCTGGACGATATCGCATTTACATTTTTGTCGCATCACTATAAACCACCTACCTACCTACGTTAAACTACCCCGTCTCCCTCTGCCACCCTCCCTCCCTCCCTCCCTTCGCCACCGTGCGCTCCGGACGCGACCGGGGCACGAGCAGTATTTCATGATCGAGCGAGCTTTGTTTCGTAACGCGCGCGATTTCGCGGAGGTCGCGCGGGTTGATTCGTTGTTTCGCTCGCTTTGGCTGTCTGCAAACGATTTCCATTGCGAAAAATGTGACCGTGTGCGCAATGTTTCTCGGGATAGTTACTTCGCGTTTTAATGTCCCGACCCTTTATTATCCAAGCTTTAAATTATCGATGAACTACATGGATCGGTATTCATCATTAAATCGTTGCCTTTTTATAAATGTGCAAATATAACATGTGCAGTTTTGAATAAAATTACAACGCCATTCAGAAGTCGAATTATTTTTAACAAGTTTTATAGATATTTAATTATGGAAATGAAGATGAATTATTAAATGGCCGATAATAACTGGCTAAAAAAGTTAATATCATTTTTGTAACAATCTACAGTTTCATAAAATTCCTCAGTACAATCCAAATGGTTCTTATATATATATATATATATACGAGATAACGAGCCACATGCGAAAGTATTACAATTTCACTTTCGCCTAGCTGCAATACGTGGCTCGACGACGATTTGTGAAGGGCAAAAATGCGGCTCGTCTTTCGGATGTGTGAACGCGCCGCGATGGCGACCGACCCCGATTCCACATAAACACGTGAACGGTAGAGGGAGATACATGGCGGCAGTATGTTACACGTGTTACCGGCCGGCACGTACGGGTTACGTCCGGCAGTCAATCGCTCTAATACTCGCACTCTGTACGGCACTGTGTGTACCGATGGTGGTCGTGTGCACCGCGATGCGATGCAGGCCGTATACCGTTTCCAACCCCTCAGTCCTCCTCTTGTCCGCTTACCCACTCTCGTCGCGACCCTCACCCTCTCTCCACCGCTCTTCGCAGGAACTACATCACCAAGTGATTACCTCCACCTCGTCCCACGTGTACTCTCGGCGGTGCCATCGGCGTCGCACCCCGACGCATTCAACGTTTGCGATCGTTTCCTAAACCTCTGCGGCCTGTCACCGAGCATCATCGCGGCACAGAGTTCTCGAAAAAGTTGGCGAGATTGATGTTTCGACGCTCCGCATCACCTCGCACTTCGACAAGCCCGTTCGTTATTTCGGTTTTTGGCCCGTCGCGTCGTTACCCGCATCGTTTGCCCTGCATCGCCGTGCAATATCCGCCGAGTTTCGGTCTCTTGCCTGAAAAGCCATAAATCGCCTTTACTATCGCCGATACTATCTAATAATTTTGTTTCGCGATGATAAACGTAGACGCAGTGACATAATCCACAATGTTCCGTAGCGTTAATTAAGGGTTTACTGTTTTATACATTTAAAACACTTTTACATGACACAAACATCAAAAATTATAAGTTAATGATTATTAATTAATGCTGTATGTATGTGATAACGTGATTAACTTCTTTATTGCAGCAGTTTTGTAATAGAAACGTTATTTACAACGCATTGTTTGGAAACAATAATTAAACAAAAAAGAGCTCTGAAAATAAATCAATAATAGAGAGATTAATTAGCCAACAAGAATCTACACTGATATCGATGAGCAAAATAGATTTATAGTTCAGAATTACATGAAACTATAAATTATAGACGTTTCGATCATTGTTTTTGGTCTTCCTCAAACTTAAGAAACTTGTAGAAACTCAAAGGGTGTGTACAATGCTATGAATTATTAAACATATATTCCTTGATGTTGCATGTCGGCATTATAACACGATAATCTTACGATAACTCTATCTATCTCAAATATTAAAAATATATTTTACATACCAGCGCATCACATCAGATTACATGATAATGCAAGATAATAGATTGTCCCGAAACACTCCTCGCCTTCAGAGTGCAAGGTTTATCCGCATTACGAAATCGAGTAACGGGCTCCGCGATGCGGAAAATCGCATACTCCAAATCCATCCGATGCAAACGGCGCGACGAGGCGCCGGGTATCGTTAGCGCAAACCGAGCGTAATTGGCGTGGTGTTTAATTCAAGTTAAAAGCAGAGCCCCGTCGCCCCGTTGTCTCCGCGGATCCTCCGCCGTTAGCTTAGACGTAGCCGTAGCTCCGCGTGACGCGCGCGTTCGTAGACCAATTAAGATTACTTTCATCGGGCGTCGCCGGATTATTCACGCCACCCCTGGCAGCCTTATTATGCGTGTTTAACAAAGCTGAGCTGATTATATCAATAAATTAAGGAAAGCTGCAACCTCTCCCCCTCCTGAGCCAAGCAACCCCCATCTCTCCTCCCCCCAGGCCATGTCGTAACCCGTGGGAGTCCGGTGCGCCGTAGTCCTGGAGCCGCTTTACCAAGGCGTACATCACCGACGTCCAGGTCGCTCCGCCCTGAGTTATGCTCGACAATTATACCTATCTACCCGCGTGGTGGGCGTTATTATCATATTATACCGCGTTACCCCTTCGCGTCTGCATGTGTGCGCGTGCGAACGTGCGTATATGCATGTGTGTGTTCATGCCTATATCTGTGTGAACCTAACTACGGTTGACGTTGCAGAATACCGAGGTCGACGTCCCGATCCATAACGTCGTATGGGTTGCAACTCCTTGGTAGTTATGTTTTATTAGAGGCACCCTTATTCGTCGCGCGACAGTGCACCCCGTTTTACGATATGCTCCCGCGTTTTTGCTCCGGCATCTCCTATCTGATATTCTCGAAGAGTATCCTTTTTTATCAGATTTTATTCTTGATTTACGAAGCTTATCTTAACGATGTTATGTTTTCTCTACATCATCAAATGAACGTGACAGGAGGAAAAGAGAAAGAAAGAGTTATAGTTACACGCATTTTAAATCTTCTATCCTTCATTTCATATACACATTCGTAAACCTTTGCTCTATATAAATATATCAATAATATAATTCTGTATACGAGATTAATCAGATTGTCTTAAGGAGACAGTACAAAAGTTCAAAGATAGGTATCGGGTCGTCGAGTCCGATCGATCGATGCGTGTCTCTCTGCGGGCAATCGGGCTTCGAGCCAAAGCCTGTGCTCTGCGGGACGTCCGTGAAAAATCCCTGAATTATGATAATGGCGCCGACATAATGCGATCCAATGAGGCAATCAAGGGGTGGCGGCGGCGGTGGCGGCGGTGGCGGCGGCGGTGGCGGTGGCGGCAGCGGCGGCGGCGGCGGCGGCGGGCGTCGGTTGACGGTATCGATGGCCGATGTCGATGTTGCGGGGTGGCGCGAGTTACGCGTCCCAGGGTCGTATTAGTGTTGCTGGCCACCGAGCCGAGCCGAACGAGCACGGGCGATCTATGTGTCGGGGACGATACAGTGCGTGTAGCGGGTATAATTGCCGTTGGTGGGCAGCAGTTGCTCTAGGAGGACCCGTTTCCATCAATCAGCCCGCGCTAAACACCCTCCCGCACCCGCTTCCGTTCGCGCGCGGAATCGCACGACTCGTCGGCCGATCGCAATTGCCCCGAATGCGGTTCGCACGCACGACCTATGTCTCGCGCCTCGCGGCGAATTACCGAAAGCGCACGAAAGCTTCCTCTCGCTCTCGCGAGGCGTCGAAATATCGTTTTTTTCACCGATTCATCGTGAAATGAATCGTCTGTCCTCTCCGCGTGTCTGTCGTTTTTGTATAAGACACGAACATTGCGTGCGGTCAGTGCCTCGCGGCAAATTGGCGAGAACCATTTACTTCATTCGCACCGACGAAACATCGTTTTTCAGTAGCTGTCATCACGACCGTATCTCCGTACGATTCGTTCGTTTTGTAAAACACGCACACGACAAATACGATCGATGCGCCGACGAATTGTCGCGAAATTCCACGCCACTGTAAAATTTATCACTGGAAATTCGTCTTTCTATATAATACTTTTGACATTTTCATAAGACACATGCTCGGGTGGTCTTTTTTATTATAATAAAAGAATGAAACTGAAATAAACTTCTGTCAAGATTATTATCAAAATTTACGCACAATTGAAGCTTAAATATCATATTAGATATTATAATTCTAATATGAAAAAATTAATGTACGCCCATAAAGTTCTTATATTCCGAGATCTCTTTTTTAATACGTTTCAAGAAAGCTTAAAGTATTTTCTATAATTTTGAAACATAGTAATTATTCTTTTATAGGCTACTGCGAAAGCTATACGGATATAGAAACTTATTTATTGTTCAAATTACTTCAAACATCGATATACATTTTCGTTCTCTCTTCGTCTCACCTTCTCTTTCCATCTCTCTTCCTCTCTGACGTATGTATGCACGTGCCGATGTACAAGCTGCATCCGACGTACCTGCGAACACATACATAAGCGTATAGTCTAGTATACGTACGGTAGGGCCTGCTGATGGGATGGGACGCCATGCGGGGTAGTTATGGGACCACGAGGATGTTAATGACCATAAACAAGCAATCACTGTAATCCGCCATGAGTCACTCCAGCTGTCTGCCTGGCTACATAGATACGACCTGCCATATGCCCAGCCTAACTGACCAGCGGTGGATATGCGTTACTGGATCATCCCGTGTTTCTATGGTTCCCCTAAAATGTTGCAATGGTCCATGTTGGACTATGCATGAAATATTATTTAATCGAATTGGATTTAATTTATTATATTAACTTGAAACACTCGATTATTAAACTTGAAAACAAAAGTTACTATAAAAACTCACTTTTCGTAACAATATGTTTATAATGTAAATGTAAAATTGTAGAAATATGTTTATGATGTAAAAGAATATGGTATAAATGTAGAAATTACGAAAGTAAATCAGCATCGTAATTATAAATAAATCGTTGCGATTTTTTAGTAGTGCTCATATAAAATTAAATATAAGTATATGACATTATTTTTTCGTGCAAGCGACATAGAACTTTATATCGAAATTATATGTGTAAATTGTGATAAGAACATAAGCGTACGGTTAAAGAAACAATCATGACAAATATCTGAAAATCAGGAATTATCGCGCAGCTTTGGATTCTCTCGACGCGCAACGATCAGAAACGACCATGATAGGATAGATAGAAAGAATGGTGAGGGGCGGAAAAAGGATGAACGAAGAAAGGAGATGGAGAGAGGGAGAGACCAGGCTCGATATCGACATCCATGGCGAACCTTACGATCGAGGCTTACGACGATCGTAAATACGTCGGCGATACGGCCCTCTCTCGTTGAAGATACCGAAAGGATAGGAAAAGGGGAAGGCAGATGAATAGATAGAGACAGTGAAGCGAAAAGGAGGAAGGAGGATCGGCCGAGGGATACGAGGCAGAAAGGGCAAGAAGAAGCACCTAACCGTGCCGAAACATTTTATGAGTATCGATCTCTGACATAAAGCGACTTCCTATACTATACGTGGCGTATAATACATACGTACGCAATGGTGCACACAGACGTGCGCGCGCGCGCGCGCGTGTACCTGGGATAAAGGTATTACTTTACGTGTTACGTATACCTCCGCTCATAACACTCGATACCTACATTACTTCGCGAAGCGCCGAAGGCCAGTACTCGTTACGCCGCTACGTATCAAAGACGAGTCGCGCGATAGCCATTGCGCGTTTAAAATCATCGATTACAAGGCAAGGATCGTGCCGCATCTTGCGAGCGTATCCTCTTAATCTTGATCGCCCTTTGAATTATTTCTTCGGGGTGAAGCGTAGCCAACATATTGTTTCCAGTACGTATCACGTCGCTCGTCTCGCCATCGCCATTTCTTCTTGAAACTGTTTCGCAGTTGGATGATAAAGATAGTTAAGATGTTAGGATCACGATTCAAGGATAGAAAGATGTTTGAATCAATATTTTCTCCTTTTATTTATCTCTCTTAAAAAGAGATTAATCATCAATTAGATCAATAAACAAAATTTATTTTTATGAAATTAAACATCTATTCATTTTAATTAATTTACAAAGTTGTTGTGTTAAATTCTCATTATTCCGAATCTAATGTTAAGTAATAATTTTTTATCAATTACTAAGAAATTATTATTTATTTCGCGATTGTTTCATTATAAAATTTTAAGTGCGCAAAATTGAAAAAATTTAATTTAGCTTATGTGTTCCTAACTTCGAAAGTTAGTAAGTCATAATTTCACAAATAAATTTCTATGGCCTTCTTTAATCTAAATGTGAAAGTAAGAAAAAAAGGTTAAATTATTAAAGGTTCTCTAAATCTCACTCGTCAATAAATCGTGGATGAGTAATGCGTAGAAGATACTTACATAAAATATAATGAGAACGTATTACATTCGTGTCGCGTGTGATTAACATCGATCACACTGGTTTTTCCATTAAGAAAACCTCGCGGAAATAGACGCAGATCACTCTCTAACTTTCACTCCGCACTGACTCCGCATGGCAGGAGTCCTTTCGCTCGATGTTACTTCCGCGAGGAAATTAATACAAACAAGTAGCGGAGGCGGAGGTGGAGGTGGGGACGGTGGCGGCGGCGACGACCATGAAGAGGGTAGAAACGATGGGTTGGGGGTGGTAAACGGCAGCAGCGAGCGGCAGCGCGAGGCAAGCAGCAGGCAAGGCCGCGAAAAGTTGGCGATGACGGCGGATGTTATTGGCAGCGAGGCCATTCGTCGCGATGATGGATGCCTGACAGGCGCTCCTCGCTCGCTTCGCTCGCTCGCCAGGCAGTTATAATAAGTAATGGGCTCACTTCCGCCGCCATCGCTGCCCGAATGCCTCACTGCCTTGCCCGGCCATGCCTCCGATGCCCTGCGAAACCTTCGTGCGCCTCCGCCGCCCTCTTTGTCCATCTCTCTCTCTGCATCTCCTCCCGTCGACCCCTTCGCTCCCCTCGGTCGTTCTCTCGCTACCATCCCTTATCGTTGTCCTTCTCCGTCTTCGGTTCCTTGTTTCTCCGTCTCGCTCGCCACCGCTCGTTCCCTCGGGCTGAGTGAGGCCAGGCCACTCGTCTTCCTACTCTTTCCATCCCGCCTCCGCCTCCTCCTCGTAATAACTACAAATCTGTCACGCATTAATTCTCCGTCCGGCATAAATTCGAGCACGGTACAAGCGGAGAAGGAAAAAGTTATCGCGCGGGGGTCGGGACGGCAAACCCACCCCCTCTCCTTCCTTCCCACGCGCCCCGGTTTCGACTCGACGTTCTCTGTGCCCCCTATGGAGAAAGAGAAAGGAGATATAGGGGTAGAACGCCGAGCAAGGAGCGTGATGTTGTGTAAGGGAGGGTGGAAAGTCGGAGAACGAAAACTGTTAATGTCGTAACGTCGTGGAATGAAGAGCAGCCCATGGTTAATAATTCTTCCGGCGCTTGATGATACTTGTGAGATTCATTGGCGTCGCATAGAAAACAAATATCGACGTATTTTTGTGGCGCTAACGGGAATATGTATTAAAATTATTACGTATACAATCGAATGCATTAATGCCGTTTGCAATATACGCTTATATAATATTATTTATACATCAAATCTCTATTTAAAAAATATATCTTTTCGTTTATGTATATGTAACAGAAAACCAATCTTTTATAATAATTCGATCTTTTTCGTATAAAATTTAATTCTATTAATTTAGTTAATGGAGTTTACGAGTTATAACATTTAATTTAAGTATTTGTGTCATTATACAATACATTCCATGCACAAAAACATAAAATACAAGTAAAAATAATATATGCAAGTAATTTGTAATAAAATTAACATGCATTAATCTGAAACTGAACATTGCCAATAAAGGACCACTCGATGTGTAGCCACGCGAACATAAAGCGGAAAGAGGAGAAGATAGCGCTTGCTCGGAGGGATCGTCGCGTCGATCCTGCAACGCACGGCAGTTATTTGCAAGTGTGTGAATTTATATTCGCGTCAGATAGGGGGGAGGTGGCAGAAGAGGAGAGCACAGGGGTGTCCTCACTGGATGCAACGTTGTTTATCGGTGTGCTACCGCGTCGGGCGCTCCACTTTTGCACATCCACAGCTGCCCCTCTCGATCGTCACCCCACGACATCGACATTATCGTAAAACCGCGCTTGATTCCGCATTCGTTTTCGCAGGATTTTTATTGTCGAATTTTCCAACTGTATCTCGTACTCGACCACCATATTGTCGCATTTGAAAAACATTGACTGCGGAACTTTCAGTCATTAAAAAAAAAAACCATATATTCATTAAAATAAATTTTAATCCTAAAATATTAATTATTTGTTTAATTGTCTAATTCAGATGTGAAGAAAATTAATTTTCTCATAAAAATATGATAACTTAAAACTGAAAAGAATCGAATAAGTTATAAGTTTCTAAATTAAATCTTCTTTCTAAAATCTCTCGAACAATTTAGCTTTACTTATGGTCTAGAATTGGTATAAAGTAAATTACGTCGTATTAATTTATATCGTATCGAGAATTAGAAATAATCGCGGCGTACGATAAAGGATCAATATGCATTCTCACATGTTTTTTTCTTTGTAATATAGTATTGTGTCAAATAATCTCAACATGACGTTTACTTGTTAGCGATCAATATTATGATGCTGTTAAAATATATGATGGAATTGAGATGCGAAAGATTAATTCACTATCAAAGTCCTTTCCCGACACAGACTGCAAATAAAAGTCTCACCCCGACTTGTTCGGTAACTCGGCGACGAATTCCGGTCGAAGTTCGCGCTCTCGTTTCGCATTCAATGTAATAGACTCGTTACAAATAGCGGTTCGGTTAGGTTAAACAGCGGGATTCTCAGCAACGTAGGAAAAGGGACGAGTAAGCGCTGAAGGTGGAGGTAAGAGCGAGAACTACCTTCACCCTCTGGCTGGCAGAAGGAAGCGGGAGGACCTCCCTCAACGACCGTGACAAATAACTCTCCTTCAACGGGGGTCTGCATCATTTAATTTTCCTTAGCCCCGCTACTGGAATCGATGATCTCTCTGCCGAGTATCTTACCGAAGACGAATGGGATGACTTAGACGCCGTTTCGCCACCTTGCCGGAGGGGGGAGGGAGGGGGGGTAAGATCGATCAACCAGATCCCAATTATTCGCGGAAAATTAACCTTCCGCATTCGACGCGATCCATCGACGGCAATTAATGATCGAAATTGCACAACGTGCGCGATCCACCTCGATAACATAACTCCCCCCGACGTTAAATATGATCCAAGCGTACGTTTGACATTTACCTTGTAATCTAATCTTATGTAAAATTGTAGTATTTTCATTAATACTGATTCGATATATTTACATATAAATAGATAAATTCTAAAAAAAATCTTTAATTGGGTTTATACTAAAAAAAAAATAATAATACTCAGCAAATATAATGTTGTTCAAAAATTGATTAAAATATCAAAATTATATTGACAAATAAATGTTTAGAGAGAGAGAGAGAGAGAGAGAGAGAGAGAGAGAGAGAGAGAGAAAGAGAAAGAGTGTTAGAGTTTTTATTATATTATTACAGTATAAACTAAAATTTCGATTAGTTACAAATTAAGAGAACTAAAGAAAAACAATTTTGCTACAAATAACCCAAATGAGATATATTTAAACATAATCTGCATAAAGTCATCCTCTTTAATATACAATTAAATGGCGGCTATTTGAAACGGTTCTAAGGACAGTGTGATATCTCGACGGCTTTGCGAAAAAGATCTCCCTTTCACTATCTCTCGGTTTAACTACCAAACGAAAAATTAGAGCCTGCGCTCAAATCCGGGGACGGAAAGTCTAATTTCGAGGTGAACGTAGGGTGCGGAGGGCCATCGCCTCGGTTCGAGCGATTCTCCCGACATTTACAGCCTTCAATTTGCCCTTCCGAGAAGGTGGCGGCAGTGAGCGAGCCAGGAATGTTAATTAAAGCCGTTCACTCCTCGATCTCGCGCTTCGACTAATTAGTCGCGTACAATGCCACCGTGAACGCTGCTAGAAGAGCCCGCCTGAGCGCGACGAGAGGAATAGGCGGTAAAGAGAGAAGAAGAAAGGTAGGGTGCAGATGTGAGAAGAAGCGAGACAGACAGGATAGAGCCGACCGTGGCAGCCGGAGATCACTTCACTCGGATACCCCCGATCTCGCGCTCAAAGGAACTGGCGAACGTCAAACCCGCCCGCTCGCATCCAACGTCGTCCCGGTCGAAAGAAGAATGCCAATTTGCCGAAAGCTCTCTTCGCGGTAGTGAATGTCACGGAACGGAAATCCGTAAAACGGAATTCCAGAAAGATCAGCGTTGGTCTGTCCGATCGGCCAGCATATGCACGCCTATCAGCAAGGGGACAATCTCGTTCTGCCGAACTGATTTTAATCCAACTTAACACTTATAAGTGAAATTTATCGATAAGAATAAATCATAAGGTAAAGAAAGAAACTTATTTTTTATCAAAGCGAATTTTGATGCTTAATAATGTTCATATACAAAAATATATTTTTTAGTTCCATAAACTGTGCGCTGATTTGATTTGACAGACTTAACAAAGTCGTAAACCGAAACTGGAAATAAAGTCACAAATTATATTGATCATTAATTTCATAACGATGCTATGATAAGCATCTTAAAATATCACAAAGAACTTAACACTATTAACGCTGTCTGAACGCGAACGGTTTTTTTTAGATCGAACAATTGGAAATAAGAAGCTTATGGCTCTCTCGTTGTCACGTTAAAAGCAATTTTACACTTCTAAAGTAAATAAAATTAATAAAGCGCGCAATAAACATTCATATTTAAAGGCTTCTATAAACGTGGATTTTCGTCGAGATGTTAAAGAAATATAAGTTCGTTATAATTTATATTTTTATAAAACAGTCGTAATTGCGAAATAAAATTACAGATAATTCGCCCTTTCGTTTTTGCCGTGTCAAAAATGCGTAAATTTCAATATTTAATGATCCAAGTCAAACTTAAAACTGTCCTCCGCGAAATACTTATACAATTCAGTATCGATTCAAGATGCATTGTATGCAAATTATCTATACAATCGTCAGAAGGACACGCTCCCGTTCTCTACAAGTTTATGTCACTTCCTCCCCGCATTTGTCCCTGGACTATGAACCCGTTAGACAACGTCGGAGATCAAAGAGTTAAGACGATCGTAACTGAGAGAGATTCCGGAGGACTTTCCATCGAAATCCGGCGGAAGGAACGCTCGTAGGAAAATTCCTGTACCAGGATAGCACGCCGATACGGATAGAACGGGGTAATACAGTCGAGGAGGAAGGAGAGGGAGCGGTAAGGAAGGCGGTCGGTGGCGGGGGACCTCATCTAAAGTTACAAATCGCAATTCTTCCATGGCCGTGGTTCCGATTCTGTAAAGTTATGTTATGGCGCAAAGTAAGCGGGATTTATCAAGAAAGTTGGTATAACTTCGCTACGACTATTGATGCAATGAAACGATTGGCTCCGCCTCATTTACCACCCCTTTTCTCTGCCCGATCTCTCACCCCTTTTCTCGGCGATCTCGCTAACGCGAAGGTATTCTTCGTTGTCGACTTGGCCTCCCATCAATTGAAAACCAGTGTGCTTCCTCATTGATACCGATTCTTGAAGCATTCACGTTGAATTAACTTTGACGTTCTTACAATTTCCGATGTTTTTCCTAATGTAAATATTGAACATTCATTTTTATTTCCTCGCTTCTTTATTTCTTTTTGTTTCTTTATTTCTATGTAATTAAAATTTATTTGCAGTTTTTAACTTTTTCTATATATTTCTTATTTCAAATTTTAATCTTGAAGAAATAATATTGGAATATTGAATTTATCACATCGCTATTAAGCAAACAAAATTTATATAAATTTGTATATCCACGCTGATTACATAGTGCATTAAGTTTTCTCACTATCAACGTTTTTTTTTTCGCACAACTTTTGCTTCCGTTTGCAATATTACATCAAATATAAATATTACTCGGCCGTTTCTTCCTGTTTATATTGGAAGGGAACTCGATATAGAACGGAACAAGAAATTCCCGGGGAGAAGCTTCAAGCAGTGCTCAATCAATTTACTCGGAAGGCATTACGCGTCGTCCAGGAGCGAAATGTAGCGGCGTATTGGAGCTGGCCGTGGACGGCCACGAAACGAGAAGGATAGGAAAGAGACGGAATCGTAGGTTTATCTGAAAATATTATGATGGCGTCGTCCGTGCTCCCGTTGCAAGGTGGCCGCCGGTTTTGATATGTCCCCAGCGTGGTGTAGAGTCGCGCGCGGCCGTATAGCTGAAGATATATGAACGGGATTGCAATCATGTCCGTGTTACCCGAGAGTGTCCTGTTGGGATAATATAAATATTGTACAGTCGTTGTCGGCGATGGCGGTCGATCCGACCGGTGTAGCTGGAGGGACGAGACATGGGGAGAGGGTTGGTCCAGCTTCGCGGTAGGGGCGACCACGATACGACGTCTCTTAGAATATTAGCCGATATCCTTGGGTATCGACTCGAGTATTTACGAGGACGGTGTTCACGAGGAGAAGTCGGCGGGACACACCCGATAGTAGCGCGGATAGGTACGAATCCTACGAAAAAGAGTTGGCGTGAGAGCGAAAAAGAGAATGGTTGACGAAGGATGGCGAGAGATAGCAAATAGAACGCAGATGGAAAGGATAGGTCACTTCTTCCTCCTCCTCCTCCTCCTCCTCCGTATCTGTTCTAGCTAGTGTACACACAGGAGGATAACGGGACAGTGCTAGCCGGATAAGATTGTGAAACTAGTGTCGCGGTCCCTGGTGCCCTTTACCTCCTGGCCTCTGAGTAAGAGAGGGAAGATAGCGTTGTCCGACCGCGGAAGTATCCGTATACGAAAAATCCGGAGTTACGTATCGACATCGCCCGTAGTTCCTGATTTTTCGTCGGCGATCTGCGGACTGGTGGCCTGCCTCGTTTCACTTCGAGTAACGCGGTTGCGAGAAGGAATGTAGCGGAACACAGTGGGCACGCGTAAGCCGGCTAAGCAAGCGTTGTGATGTAGTAGCAGGAAAAACTTTTCTAATACCGTCGCCCGTCCGGGATTACGCCGGAGATTGAAACGTATATATGTATTTACGAACGCGAGTGCACCTTCGGAGAGTACGACAAGATCCCTCGGAATTTTTCCCTCTCTTTCTGTTTTTCTATCTTTCTCCCTTGCTCTCTGCTTTCCCTATCTACCCTCCATTTCGTCTCTCTTGGTTACCGTGTTACTTAAACGGCCTTTCCCTTATTGCTTCTTTGGAAAGTATCGCGGAACCTTCGTCGTTATTACTTTGCAACGAGTCGGGATAACAGCGCGCGCCGAGAATTATCGAAGTTTATACGTCCCATGAGAAGTCGACATTACGAGTCGCCTCTCGATCGACCTACTCGAAATTTCATTCGATACACCCGGGCCGGCCGAGGCGAATGCTTCGAGGCGTCTCTCGGCAACGCGCGCGCACTGACGAGCATAACCACAGGGCTGTCCCCCCGGAGTGAGGAACTGCGACACCACATAGTTGTTGCACGAGTCTCCGCCGCGACCTCAACTCCCCCCTAAACCGTCCCTCCGGCGAGCCGGCAACCACCCCTGGCACCAAATCCTCTCCCCCGCCCGCTCCGGCTATCCACCCGCAGAGACCACGTTACAAGGGGCTAGTATTTATGTACATTGTTGACTGGCACGTGGATTTATGCACGTCCGTTATATTATGCGTCCTGTCGTCCCCCGTGTAAAGCCGGTATGCTTGGTACCGTCTCGCCCCTGCACGCAACATGTATTTCGGGTGAGCGTCTCGTCTCGTCCAATACAACACAAAGTCAGCTTTAAACGATAGGCATACTCACAATTACACATGGAAAATAAAAATCGATGATTGCGCGACAAAATAACTAAATAAGTAAGATAATTTTAAAGTACTTACTATTATTAGTAATTGAAGAAAATTTAGCACTTTAATTTTATATTATATATGTATATATATATTATATATATATAATATATAAATTAAATATTAGGTGTTGGAATTAATTCGTAGCGTTTTACAAGTGATGGGAAGTACTTTCATTAATGTATTTTTTAATGCTCATGTGAAATAAATAACATTCTTTCATTAAAAACGCTACGAATTAATTCCAACACCTAATATATATATATATAATTTTATATATGTATATATCTTTATATTATGTTATATATATGTATATTTATATGCGGATTAATTAATTTCTATAGTTTGATAAAGGCGATGGTTATTAGAGAGACCGTGCGTCGCATGTATACGAGGAAGAAGCTCGACGAGATGATGGTTGTTTGCGAGTCCTTCTTAGAACATCTTCGGGTACAAAGCCAGGTCCTGGTCAGTGCTCTCGAGTTGACGTGGCCCCCGGCAGGGTGGGCATTGTGTCGGCCCTCTCAACCACCACCGCAACCTACACTTCCTTACTTCGCCACTCGACGGTGAACTGAATCGAGCATGTGGACGGGACAGCAAGGAAATCTCCTTCTTGCACGAGACTCGTCATTCCTCCCCGTCTCTGCCCTCTACAACCTTCCGCTCACCATATCTACCGGGCAAGTCTCATGCCAGCTCCAAATGTCTGTCCAGTGTCCGCCACTACTACTGGCCAAGTAAGTTTCGACCTCGAGGCGATCAAGCTCAGGAACACGTATCCACGACGGATCCATGGATCAAGGGGCCGAGATTTAAGGGCCGCTCTTTGAAATGCGACTGCTGGTCATCGGTTACGGTATCGAGCGCCAACAATCAGGGAAAAAGCTCGTGCAGTCGTTCTCTACTTATATCACATTCGCTATAAATTTACCGGCGCAATTTCTCTCAAGTTTGCTCGGTCGTTCGGCGAACACAAGGCGAATCTATGAGGTAGTCGGATTCGGGTTCTCAGCAATTAGCCTCACGGGACTTGGAGAGTGGCTCGAAGGTGGTCGGTACCAAGGTGGTCGAAAGGAGCCAACAGCTTCGGTCCTTCGACAGCGGGCGAGAGGTTCGCTGGTGGTGGCGTTACCCCCGCTCCATCGACGCGGTTTTAGTGTCTCGGGGAGTAATAACGTCTCGGGGTGTAGATTATACGGTGTCCGGCCAGGAACGGGCGAGTGCCCAGTTGGGTCCTCCGATGATGCAAGGTCCCCCGGTGCCACCGCCGTCCGGACATATATTAGCATTCTAACCAACCATTATTATATGCCTGGTGAGCCGCGTTGGGCCGAGAGAGCACTACCACCGCCCGTGTTGCGTACTTGGACCAAGTTTACCAACAATTCACCGGGGCTCGCGCTCTATAATGGCCCCACGGCTGCTTAATTTATCGCGGTCATAATTAATAGCTTTGTAATTTTCATACAGCCGTACACGGGCCGCGTCGCGGAATTTATGGATACGTTTTCGTTTGCGATTATCGATTTCACCCGTTCGCGCGTGCGAACTCGACGACGGTTAAATCGTCGACGGTCGTCGATTGTCGAGCGACGATGAGGCTCGTCGTGTCGTCGAATTTCCCCATTTCGGCGAACTTGGTTTATACCATGAATGTGTGCGATGCTCATTTGCCGGGGATAGGGTGGCCGCGCGTGAGCGTTGAAATACTATATTTATACTGTTATTGTCGCCATCGCGCGCAACCGCTCACTTGCCTCGCAAAAACTTGAATTACATCGAACGCGACGAGACGACTTTCATCCGCGCGCGCTATATATATATATATACGACCACTCCGATTATCTCCGTGTACGCAGAACGCAACTATGAAGTGGCGCGAGGAAAATTAGGATCAAGGTCGTCGCTCGTCGTCGGTAAGCGCTCGACGCCGGCGCTCGTGATGGCCGGAGTCGGCGCACGAAAATTTATTATTAAATATCCCTTTCGTCCGGTAAGTAGCTCCTTCTTTACGGCGCTTAAATATAAAATAAGTAGACGGGTGCAGCGGCAAGGTGCTCGCCACGATACCTGGCTGACTTGTGGCTCCATTAGCGCCCCCGCCCGGTAACGTATAGCATAATAAGAGTTTATGTGTCAGGTTGATGCGCCAGAAGGCTGCCAGACGAACTCCGCGGCATAGGAACTGTTATATTTTCATTATACCGCCGTGGTCGTAACGAAGGGTGCCTTCGATGAATCCTGGGGAATGGCGCTTCGCCGCGGTTATGGAGCTCGCTCGGTATTTAGATTCTTTCTCGCGCACACCATTTTTCCGGAAGTAAAACTTTAGTATGACTTAACTTCCGTTTAAGACTCCGATTAAGTTTTTTTCAATGTTGTGTATTATCGCTTTATAAAATGCCACGTTACCTGAGTAAAATATTTGCTTTAAATAGCGATGTATATATCGATTTATGATTAGTTATAATTTAATAATGTTTAATTGACAGTATCTAATTTATTAATTAGAAGCAATTTTACAAAAATTACGTCACGCACGTGTAATCGTATTATCGTTCCTCGGAGAAAAAGATAAGTTGTGAGATAATTTTTAACTTAAAATTTGTCCTCGTTTTATCGCCACGGTCACGAAATACGTTCCGCGTCTTGCATCCTCCACGTCGGAGCAAGAAACTTATCTCCCGTAGGGAGTTGGCCGTTATCAATAACGATCCATCATTTTGTAGCATATCATATTTGACGCACAAGCCTATCAAACTAGCCGCAACATCGAGAGCGCGCTACAGAACCGGTATATACGTTTTACGCACACGCGTGCGTAATCGAACGTCTCCGCGTTCGTGGATATCGTCGACACGTTCGTCTACACGGAGGCCGGGCATTATGCAATCTTGGGGTAAACTTAGCACTTAGAGAGGACGGGGAGTTAATGCAACATCGTCAGGCAACGATGCCGGTGGAAGGACGACGCGATGGGCGGCGGTCCATAGCCCGAACTCTCCCCGGGCTCTCAGTGGGGTGGTTGGCTTCTAGACCAGGATGTATCCGTCCACCTAGCCTCTGTAAGCCAGGCGATCCCCTTTCTCCATCCCATCCCCGCATTTTGTCCCTCATTCGGTCCGGCTTCGGCCTCGCACCTATACTCACGCGAGAACGCCGCGATGGCCCCTTCACTATAGACACCATAGTTGTGGCTAGTTGGCCGTCACCTCTGCGTCGACGCTCCCTTGTCTCTTCGACTGATTCAATTTGCCCGCCTCGTGGCTGTTTAATTACTGGCCGGAGAGTGGACCGTGGCCGAGCAAGACAGAAAGGCCGGTCGTCGGTAGGAAGGGGATGAGAGCGGGGTGAGCGACAAAGAGGAAGAAGACGAGTAGCGAGCGAGCGCCCACGGGAAAAGAGGGATAGAGAAACGACAGGATGGACGACGAAGAAGGAGGAGGAGAGAGTCCACTCGAACTCTGCGCGCATACACCACTGACAACCCTGTCTACCGGTGTATTGGTGCCGCCGGTTCCGCTGCCACTAAGACACTAACGGAATAACGGCGTTCGCCGGTGGAGATTGTTGTTGATGCTAAAGTAACGGTCAGCCCTGAGGGGTCGCCGTTGCAGAGAGAACGAGAGAGAGATACAGAGGGGAGGAGGGAAAGAGAGAGGTAGATCGCGCGCGCGATGAGAAAGAAGGAGAGAGAAAGATAGTGAGACTAGATGAAGAGCCATACACGACGAGAAAGAGAGAGAGAGAGAGAGAGAGAGAGAGAGAGAGAGAGAGAGAGAGAGAGAAAGAGTGAGAGTGAGAGAGCTAACCGACGGGAGTGAGGAAGGGGTTGGGTCAACCCTGCGACGTGTCTTGCAAACCGAGTGTACACCGTCTACCCCTCTCTCATGTACCGTCCATTCGCCGCCCCCGCATTCTCGAACTCGACGATGTCCTCCAGCTTTACGGTCGGTTTGGAATACGATTTTACTGCTATCGGATAAAGAGGCCGCCGCGGGAGCGTCCTCTAAATATCGATGGCCCGGCGCGAACGATCTGAAAGAGAACGCCGGCCGGCATAGTCGCCTTTTATAGCGATGGCATCGTCGGCGTCGATCACGTAAAGAAAATACCTGGGCAACGCCTGAACGTGTACTGCTGGCAAAGTTTTTCAACCGAACCAGACGTGCTGTCGTTCAGAATTAATGACTTGTTCATGCTTTCTTTTTTGCATCTCTATTTTCAAGCGAAAAAAAGGTTCAAATATTAAGAAAAAGGAAACAATATAGAAGAAAATATTTACATTTAATGTACATGCATATTATTCATATTGTAATTTACATGAGTAAGTTATATTTGTTAATGCTGAAGTAGTAAAGTTTTACACGCGCACATTTCATGTCTCAGCGCGGAAGTTTATGAAAGTTTCACTTTCCAGGCGTACAATATGCCTGGACGTTGAATCCACGTACAATTGTTTTCGCATGCGTATCGTGTCACTCAATCTAAATAAAATCTCTCGTCTTAAAGATATTATCGTCTGTGTCGTAAATCACGGCATAAATTACGGGGTTAAATTAACAGACAAATGATGTACCAGCATGGATACGATAATACGGAGCAAGGAGGTTAAGTCTTGCGCGAAATAAATTGTATTTTTATTGACATTCGCCTCGCGCGAGCGGAACGCACGCGAAAGTTTTAGCGTAACGTACCACACGAATTCATCTTAACGTATGGTATTTAATAATAATCTCTCGAGATAAAATATATCATAGTATCAGACGCTTTTACGAGTTATTGTCTTACGTGGCGTAGACGCGCTTCCCGAGGGCGACCTTGTGCGGTGGAATGCGAGACGCAAATTTGTCGAGCGAATGTACGCTGACGTCAGCCGTGGCGTTGCACCCATCCATCGAAGGAAAGGAGCGGACTTAATGGACGCATGGATGGACGGATGGACCTCAGGCACGCGGAGGCGAACTCTAAATTTACACCGGGCATCACATCTCGCACCATCACGTATATCTCTATTATAAGATGGCCATAAATTCCGGGATTCATTATCATAAATTGGATCGCCATCGGATCGTGCACGTCAGCGACGGAATGCCCCGCGAAACGGAATAGCGTGTACTATAATAAAGCTCCAGACTTTTTACAATGGCTCTCTTTCTTTGGCTGTGTATATGTACCGGCGTTATCCAAGGCCATTGGTCCCGGCATAGACCGGAATCGATATGCTCTTGAAGAAAATTAAGTCTTCTCTTTATCTCGTCGATACGTTTCCAGCAATTTCGCCCCCTCCCCCTTTCCTCCTCTCCCGTTCGGGAATTGTTTTCCGATCGGATTCATTTGTTCTTTTTAGCTCGTGTCAAGTCAACTCGTCAAAGTTACTCGTCTCTCTCAGAATATTATGTTGCTGGCAATATTTCGTATAATGGAAAATATTCTGTAATGTTTCATAACGGAAGAATCTATCTTTTATCTATTTTGAGATATCTATTCGTGCCTCAAATGCTTAAACGAAAATATTTCTCTTACGAAGAAACGTATGGACTTTTATTTAAAATAGATTAATAATAGAAAGAGATACGAAATCGTCTTCGTAGTTTTACGTTTCAAAAATTCAAAAAAATCAATATACACGTTGGTTGGAACGATAAGTTAAGTAGTATAATCCATTCATTTTCACAAACTTATATTGCCGTAATACAAAATTTGTTATGAATTTTATTGCGTTAAAAAGATATATTTATCTCATACGCCAGATAGAAAATATAACTGTACAATCGGAGACTGTGTATCTCTGACAGCAGACTGTGAATTAATTTACGAGCAACAGTTCGGTCAAAAGCGGACGGAATCAAGAGCGTTTCAGAGAGGCGGTATTCATCTTTCTACGAAAGGTTGCGTATCAAAGCGAGAATTAATCTGCCCGCGGCGCGCGAAAACTCGTGACAACTGCGCCCGCGATTGATTTACGTCGTTCACGATGTTTGCAAATGACTTCTGAACAGATGCAGCCACGGACAGTTATTGCCACTTGGTCTCCATTTCCCGCTCCTACTCCTCGTGTTCGCGTCCCTTTCGTCTTTTTCGCATACCCGCGAACGCGTCTTGTTCCTCGACGTTTATGACGTTACACAACAGTAATTCTGTCGTTGTCAAGGTACGGCAAAGGGACAGAAGCTCGAGTAGAGATGGCCGCGAGAGTGCTCGTATCCGCGATGACAGAGGTACGAGTGGTAATCGAGAAGTCTTTATTTATCGCGATGCTGAAATTAGAATGACGACGTGCTGTGAAAACGTATGTTTCATCCGAACGTATTATTTATGCTTACTTTTTATCTGACATTGCCACAGTCATCGAAATAGCTAAAAAGTTTCTATTGTTATTTATTCACGTTATATATTGTATTTAAAAAAAAGTATCAATGTGTGTATCGCGAAGGTGTATCGTAAAATCAAAATTGAAATTATGATATAATATTGTTTTTACGTTATTAGTATTTCCAAATTTTACAAAAAAATAAGTACAAACTGAAACAATTAAATTCCAACAAATTTGCAAATTTACTCACAAAAACATTTCTTCCTACTATTTTATTATTAAACGCGCCATTCGAGCAAGCATCTTGAAGCGAGAAGATCGAATATGAATATAGACGTGGATACTGGTACGCCGCATTGCTCGTCGACGTAGATCAAAACAAAGCGAGTACGTGTCCGTGAGCGCAGATGCAGGTGCAGCCGACAAGGCGCGGCGCGTTGCACGTGTATCGAGACTCGAGGTGGACGTGGGTTCGCGGAAGGGCACGTATATGCCCTGAACCTTACAATGGCACTCGAGTAACGAGGATCTTGCCTCGTCAGTCAGCCTGAAAAATTCCTCAACTCGTTGCCTCTGCGCATTCACACGCGCGAGAGAAGGACATCGTCGCTCTCTCTCTCTCTCGGCGTATTCTCTATGTATGTGTTTGTTGGTAACGCATATACGCGTATATTTTATGTAACTCGCGTGTGTACGGGCAACGGGTGTGTATAGACGACGCGATGGTGATGGTGGGTTGCGGTGTCGGTGGTTGTTTGCAAGGGGGAGTCGCCTCCGTCGCTTCGACGCTGAGCAATAAAGTGTGGCCCCGACGAGAAAGCTCACGTGTTCACGTTTAGCATTTATCGAAATCCCGTGCGCGAGATCGTAACTCGAAAGTGCAGGCCTGCCTGCGTGTCATGCAGATAGGTTTAAAAGCCGAACGTGCCGCATTTACAAATGCGCCTTTCGCTCCCTTCTCTCGTTTCTCCTTTCGCCCTCTCCGTCCCTCGGCTTCCCTTCCGCACGTTTCGTTTCTCTGCAGCGAAACGCTCACGCCAGCCTTAAGGTGGTTTTGTCGTTGTCGGATTCGTGTGCTCGTCTCCGTTGCGTGAGCACTGGAAAAAAAGTTCACGGATCCGTGTACACCCTCGCGGCACGCGACTATGAAAATTGCGCGGATGCTGGGAAAAAACGCAGTAATTGGAAATGCGACGGTGGATCGCCCGCGCCGCGTAATTAATTCTCTCGAGTTCTTGTCGAGACGTGTGCCAAATAAAATCATCAACGTTGATTCTATTTAATTTAGCCAATGTAAAAAGTGCGTGTATTGATAGAATCTTGCAAAAATTTCTTGTAAATATAAATATATTGTATAAAGGAATTCTCGGTCTGACATCTGATGCATTTATTTTGAAAAGCAAGATGGACATGTGTCAGTCACAGGAATAAAATCATTTGTTCTTTACGAGAAAGCGAAGAATGCCACGTGTAAAAATCGACTTGTAAATTATTTGTCCATCACGGTCGTCGATGTAAAAGCTTCCGGGCACCGAGAAATCGTAATGCTCAATCGTCCGTCCAGGAGCGCTCGCGCGTAAATCTCTCGCACGCGATACGGAAGTCACGAGTCTATAAAGCGCCGTCAAAGGAAGAAAAGAGTGAACGGGCGGAGGAGGATGACAGAATCGCTGAAAAGAAGTCTCGGAAGAAGGCGAAGTAAGGGGAGAATCTGAGAACGAAGGAGGCCGTCTACTGCATGACGAGCGGGGATATAGTCAGTCGTGTGCGGGAGATCTGCTCGCGCGCGTGAGCGTGCAGGGAGCCAGAAAGGGGAGAAGGAGTTGGGGGGGGGGGAGAGTGAAGGAGGCGCCGCGCTGCCACACACGTATACATCCGACAACAAAAAGGGATCAATCCGCCGCTGGGTCGGAGGAAACATAAATCGTGGTGGCGAGACAGTTTTGGAGGGCGAACGGCAAGCGGGCCCGGAGAAGTAGCGGTGTGATACAAACAAGATCCACTCGGCGACACGAGGCGGTAAATATATCGGGCGCGGCGAGGGAAAGACGGAATAAGTCCGTAAAGAGAGATAAAGAAGAGGAAGGCGGTGGGAATGCGTCGAATGAAACAAGGAGGGAAGGAACCGGGCGGAAACAGACTCCGATACGATGAAGCGCGAGAAGGTAGTCGATGCGAGAGAGCATCCGTGGCATCCCACTGCGAGTCCTCCTCTTCGCCTCCCTTCCTTCCCGCGCTCCACTCGTTCTCATCCCTATTCTTCCCCTACTACTGGCTTCTGCAGGAACATTTTATTTCGCGATGCGACACGACTGAAAGACAAGTGACCACATCGAACTGTCGTATTTCGGGCTGTCACCTGTCGAGGAGCAACGGGTTTCGCTCCTCACGAAGAAGTAACGCGACAGCGGCCGAAGGGAAGCGAGGGGACGGTTAAGAGGGATGACTTCTTAACGCCCGTGCAAAAATAGCGCTCCCGTCTCTCTCTCTCTCTCTCTCTCTCTCTCTCTCTCTCTCTTCGCTCGGCCCTCGTCTTCTCTTCTCTGTCTTCGTAACCTCTTCTGTTGGTGAATGTCTCCGAGCGGAGATCTCCTCGGGGCTACTATGTCGGAAGACTTGGATCCACTAAAGTATGTCACGATGCATCTCTCGTGATGATATCTGACTACGGTAACGCTTTTCTCGCCGTTATTATACATAGGCGCAAGGCGAAGTCTAATTGTTAATTGCGTTCAGTAGGCTAAAGATAACATGAGAACTATTTTGCGAATCGCTACGAAGAAATCGAAAATTTGTGGGAAAGTATTCTTTATGTATATTGATAGAAATGATGAAAACAGCATTTCCAGCGTTGCCATTCAGTCATCACTCATCAGTTAAAAAAAAAGTGAAACTGACTGTTTTTCAACAATAAAAAATAACAAGTGACCCTTCAAATATTAAAATAGTATCCAAACATGGCATTTTTCATTAAATTTTTATAGAATAATTTAAATTATTTAAGCAAAAAGTCATTTACTCTTATTTTCCTGCGTGTTTTAGATAATTTAATATATAGGAAATTTTTTTCACAAGATGAACTCTAAAAACCAGGACTCTAACTCAGAAACCATTAAGCAGTTAAGTTGAAAAAAAGCTCACTTTAAAGACGACTATCCAATAAAGAATACAAATTGAATTTAAATTGATTTCTAAGAGTTTTTTTTATAGTCTGATGTATTGTATGAAAATTTGTCTTAAGTATGATTTTTAAATAAAAATTGTATATCAAAGTATAAATATTACAAATTAATTTAGCATTTTAAAATTAATATTTTAAAAACGATTTTTAAAATATTAGACAAAAAAAATTCTCGCAATAGTCAAGTTTTACTAATTTCTATTTTTTTTTTGCTGAAAAAATTATCAAAATATCTTTAATATTTTATTTTTTATAAATTTTTATTCACAATTAGGAAAGTTATTTTTAAAAAGTAACTCGTTACCGTTATCTATTACATTTTTTTTTTCAACAGCGTTTTATATCAACCATCACATCATTTATCTAACAGCATTTTTCATTGACAGAACTGGTATGCACTTAGTGCACTTTAAAACCGTTGTATACAAAACGAGGTAAAGATGTATGTTTAATGGAAATATAGAAATGAGTTAAACCGCAAAATCCTCAATAAATTTTATTGTGCTATTTGATAAAGTATACTTGGGCATTTTATCAATTGAGATATCTCACTTTTACATTCAGATTAAATTAGTATACAACTGTAACATTCAGCTCGTGAAATGCAAAATAAGGTCCAAATGTTTATACGATTGAGAACACAACTGTGTGACAGAGATTGCGCACCAGTTGAGATAGTCAATTCGAATAAATCGAATGTGGTCGGCAAGCGTTGTGTCTCTTCATGAAACGTTATCTCACTCGCACGCAGCAGTACTTTGTACGTGACACGAGAAATCGCACGAACATTCAAACTAGTAATCAGATGCTGAGACATCGGCTTAATATTCAGTGAGTAACAGTAAGAGCAATTGTTATCAGACGACACACAACAAAATATGAATAAAACACTTACATTTTCCAAAATTCAAGTCAGTTTAAGAAAAAAAAAGGTGAATATACAATATAATAATTCATTTTGAACGATAGTTCTATTTAGTGACTATTTAGTGACTTGTTAAAAAAAGTGATAAAAAGTGATTGAAGTGACTAAATGGTAGCCTGCATTTCTCGAAAACAAACTTTTACATACATTGCTCTTGGAGCAAAAAGTGCAGAGCAATATTTTTTAATGAATGAGATATATTTACGTGATTATTTTCATTTATTGATCTATATATGTATTCTAAAATAAATTATATATAACATATTACATACAAACATGTAATAGCATAAAGAATGCGTTTTAATGTACAAATAAAATTTATTAATATGAAAATAACATGCAAAATAATGTAAATTACTAATAATAAATAATACACATATTGAAGTAAAATTAATAAGAGGATTGAAATACCGAGATCTCTGTCGAGACATCATGCGGCTAGGCGTTAAAACAATCTCCATTTGAAATATCTTTCGGTATGCTTTAAAGCAGTCACGTTCAACAGAATAGCTATGCAATCGTTGAAAGAGCAGAAGGAGAATAGAGTGCGGAGCAGAGAGAGAGAGAGAGAGAGAGGGGAGGGGGGGAGAGAGAGGAACAAGAACTTCCTCGGGTCAGTGCCTCGGTTGTCCATCAAACGGTCACCTCGCGCGTCCACTCCGCGAATAGTTTTGCTCTCTTTCTTTCCTACCTCGCTTAAGGCCTCATCCACACCAGAACTGCGGGACGAAAGACTTGGGGAACGGGCTCTCGTCGAGAGATCAACGCAAAGTTTGCCTGCCTTAATGGAGACACGTTCGCGCGAGCCGCCTCTCACGGCGGCAAAACCGATTTATCTGCGCCCACGTTTCTTCCCTGACCTCCCTCCTGGCTTCCTTGCTACCTCCTTTCCGTGGCCGAGAATCCTCTTCGTAACCGAGTTTGTCCCCCGATGTGCTCTCTTCCTCCCTCGCTACGTTAGACTCTCCTTTGCCGTCGCACTCCCTCGTGTTCGCGTACGTTCGAGGATCGTGTCTTACACGGGAATATTTCACTTTTCCGTGTTACCGCGGCGAGAAAAACGAAGGGTCGTCTCGCGCTAGTGTCGAAAGGCGGAAGGGGTGCCAACGAGACATGTAAAAATTCGATTTCTACCCTCGCAAATATTGAATCCGTTGTTTACAGAAAAACGACATATTTAATTAACAAAAACTAAGATAAAGCTCGATGATTGAGTATTATAACAGTGTAACAGACGTACATCCAATTTATTTAATAAATGAATTTTAATTTAAGATTTGATTTTTAATCTGTTTGTTAAATCCACAGTTATTACAACTAAGTATAATTTATCTTAAAAACTTTGCTCTGGAAAAGCAAAATAAAAAGACTGCCCAGAAGTTTTAAAGTTAATCATTTGTACATTCTTCTCATAATATAAACAATGTAAGATTAACTCTACAATGTACTATTAAAAAATATAAGTATGAAAATAAAATTTATTGTTAAAATTATCGGATGTTCTGAACATCCCACTTAAAGGTTAATCAATGAGTCCGTTTCTGCTAAATTTGTTCGACAAAAATTTGATGTACGTTTTTCTGAGAAATATAGATAAAAATATAATTTATTCGCCGTCGGAGACAAATATGATAAATTTTCAATCAAATAAAATAAAAAACGAATGACGGATGATTTTTGCTTTTTGTTTCTATCTTATATTTTTAGTATCAGACTTTCGAGGGTCTGGTAATTAACGTCCAAAAGCTCCTTTAATACCGACATTTATTCGCGGGTCATAAATGCTAATTTGGCGATAGTTGGACTTTGAGATTCGCGTCGTCATTGATCTTTCGGAACGATACTGTATTCAAATTATCGGCGCTCGTGATCGTAAGAAAAAAAAAAGAAAAGACGAAACATTCGCCAGAGTCCTTGATACTTGTCGCAGCGTGGCGAGAACGTAGATCAGTCAGAATTATAGTCGTCAGTCGACGAAATCGCGGCTGATGTCGCGTCGATCCTGGTATCCGTGAACGCGCGATCCATAAAGTACGACGACCTCACTCCGGCGCGACTACGGATTCCTCGAGTCGTCGTCGCCGTTCGCAGTCGAATAAAGTCGTAACTTAGCGCGCGGACACGACAAACAGCCGCCAGCCTATCGATGCAGATTTGCAAAATGTCACAGTTCGATGCTGAATTACGATCGTCGAATCGCCTTGGTTAGTTTCGAGGCGACATTTCTCCGGACGAGGCCCGCGAGGAGCTCGTAAAAATACATTCCCACCTACGCCCCAGGAGAGAGAGAGAGAGAGAGAAAGAAAGAAACGGCTCGATCACGCGCCGTCAAACGCTCGTAAGTCGCGCGAATTTACGATTAATACGCTCGGAGCCGCCAGGTACTCGTGTAATTATAGTCAGCCATGAGTCACTCGGGAATCGCGAATCAACGTTGCGGTGTGGCGGCCCGTTAATTTGTTGCCGCGGACTCGTTTCACTTTGGTTTATCGATACAACGCGATCGTACGTAACTTCGCTGACGTCGCGGAGCCCCCTTTTTTCGCGGTCGAAGATACGTTCATAACCCGTCATCGATAACGCGAATTTACGATCGTCGACTCGCGGTCAACCATCGAGATCCTGTCGTTCAAGGTGGTCTGGACCGTTGGCATAAAAAAAGCTTCCATCTTAAGATAAGACCGAATGGTATATCGGCGAATAAAATCGTAGATCACTAGGGATTCGACCCCAACTTCATCGAGGGTGGACGGTTGTAACGAAGCCTCGAGGACGGTGAGGTCCGACCTACGTATCCCGCGACTTCCGAAAACGGAACACGTATTCACGCATAGCAAATAAACTTTTCAGCGGTACAACTACATTGAAAGAAAAGGTTACGTTAACCAATCGAAATCCTATACTGATATTGCGAATAGATTAATACAATCAACAATTGGCTGCAGCAACCAATTAAAAATGCTATGCCATATTTTATCTAATTTGCTGCAACAGCCAATCTTTTCTTTCAATGTAATGGGGTGCTTTCCAGTAAGGACACAGTGTAATACAATGAATCATTACATCCTTGTTGTTTGCCTACGTTAAACAAGGATAAAACGTTTGCTAAAAGTGCATTTGCTGCTGCAGCAAAAGAACTTGTATTGCTGTTACTACGTTGATTTTTTAGCAAAGTATCACCTCGAAAGAAATCTTCAAGATAATTCCATGTAGCTCGCGATGACGCAACGCGAAGATGTTCTGATGCGCCAACATTGCGGCAAGTAGGTACTTCTGGCGCGGGATCGTAGATTTCGCAAAGGGAAAAAGTCACGAAGGCGAGAGAAAGAGCTCGTATAAAACGGAACTAGAATCTATCAAAAAGAGAAAAGTCGGGGATCCGAGCGGACGAGATCGTGCGAGACCGTTCATGGAAGAGCGGAGGCGAGAGCAAAGGGGAAAGAGGGATACGGTGGGACGTAGAGCCGGAGAGCCCGAGTTTGCCCAGGAGGCAATGAAGTACGTCACGGAGATGATGGACGTCTCCGCATAAACCTGACGAGTGACTCGTGGCGCCTTCAGGAACGACTCTGAGGAGCCTCCTACATCACTTTTATTACGGCCGTCCTCATTTTCATATCTCATAAAACCTCGAGGGCTCTGCGCTGTTCGCTCGTGGACGAGCTTGATATACGTATAATCCGCGATCTGACTTACGTGGCGCAAAATTATCAAGACTTTCCCCTCCGTCACCGCTTCAATGACTCCATCGCTATTCTTCGGATGCAACTTTGGCTTTTCACGCGTCACTTGTGATCATCAATTAAGATTGTATGTGTCACATCTTAAAGCATTGTCAAAAACATAAAAAATTTCATTACTATTTTATTATTCCGTCTGAATATATGTATAAAATTTGACTACAATTTTTTTATTGATTTAAAAGTTATTTAATTTTTCAAATTTTTTGGTTGCCTTGATTCTTACGTAAAATCGCATTTTATAATACTTTTTTTGGAAATTTAGTAAAGTCGTAGCATTAAGAATTAAATCAAATTTTTTTATACATACTAATGAAACTTTGATATATTATGTAAAAGTTTCATTTGGATCCATTTAATTTTATTATTTGAAAATTATTTATTTAAAACTACAGCAAAATATGATCATTTCGCATAAAACCAAATTATTATTTATTTTGTTTTTTTTTTTTCAATTTTGTTTCTTTGTTTTGCAATCAAAATTTTTGGCTGATATTTTTATAATAACTGATATTGTACAGTCAAAACATCTTTATCTCTCCTTTATAACAAAATTCTTCATTTTTAAATCTCGATAAGATTGATTCGCTAGAATCTTGTGTCACTAAATTTTTTTCGCTCGCGCGAAATGTGTTAATCTAAGTGGGCAAACTAATAAAACTATCGACTCTATAACAAAATTGTGCAATCTGTCGTGGGTGCGGCTAATAACGTTCGCAAATAATCGCTGCTGTGTTATGTTGATTTGAAGGAAATGTTAAATTGTCATTTGCAGATGTAGTAAATTACGCTGATACCGATTCTGACTTATACGATGTTTCCATGGGAATTGTAATATCGCTAATAAATACATAGCTAGATTTAAACGATACGATTACATACGTCTGTCAACCAGTTAAACTGGATTCAATGTAAATTTATTGCCGCCTGCAGTCAACTCACTGTAAACATCTATTAGAACTAGTTTCTCCCTAACGAAAGAAAATCTGAAATCGATTGATTAAGATAAAGATTATTTTTTTAGTATATACTTGTATTTCTTACTTGACTTTTCATATTAAATCTCTAATCCCTCTTTTTGTTCGAATTATCTTTCTAACATTCTACAATCTTATATGCTTTGTACTCAATTCACTGGCATAAGTATTATTTGGTGCGTCTTGGATCTCATATCATCATTCATCGTACAATGTCACTTAAATTGTTGCTATACGTTCGAATACAGCAAAACGACATATAATCAGTAAAATTCAGGTGCATTGAAGTACTCAAGTCAGTCAATCAATGGGACGCAATTTGTACTTTGTCCCACGTATCTGTCGCATTGAAGTAAAGGCTTCCTGTTAAATTATCGCAAGGCGCGATTTCACTGCAGTTCGCGGAATCTCACTTCACAACTCGCAATGGTCGTCGTGCTCGAACGGACCGTCGTTCGAACTTCGTCAAGATTCCTAGGAACACACTCCTTATACCGCACTCTTATTTAGCAAGGCACGGAGCGAGGGGGGAAGGAGGAGAGAGGGGGTTTGCTCTCAACCGCCGGCAGCAGGACGGTCGTGAGTGCCGGTGCGCTGCCGGCGACAGTGAATGACTGCGCTGCACGTGACACGAGACTGACAGGTTTATGCGAGCGCGCGTGTGGGAACATAAAAGGGAACACGTAGCTAGCTGCCTGCCTGCCCGTGATGTACGTCTGTTTGTGTAAGTGACACGGAATGAGTGAGTGACACGTCTCTCCCTGGCAAGTCGACCCCTCGCGCCCCTCCCTACCCCTCCCCTCCCAACCCTACGTAACCCTCTCGCCACGCTGTTCTACGTCGCGAACACTACGCGTGTACGCGTGTACGTCCGCGGACTTCGACGAGCTCGCTCTCTCCTCCAACCCCCCCCCCCCCATTCTCCTCCATTCCCGACACGGTAGTTCTCGCGCCGGTCTTTGTTGACTGTCGCACGGCTGACGTCATGCCGCCGCCTGCACTTGACGCCGCTGCGAGGCTGCAAAGAGGACTTGGCGACCGAGCGATCTCGCGTTGCTTCCGATTCTGAAGTGCCACGCCGGTCGCCAATTCGGACTGCGCCATCGCGGGCGTGGCGTGGCGGCGATCAGACATCCGTTCTACTCTGGTAATCACCTCGACATTTGCGAACGATTTTCGACGTTACTAATTGATTCGGCGGAATAACGCTTAATAATTGATGAAACGAGATATACAAGTGCATTATTTTTCAAATGTATGAAGAAAACTAATAAACTTTTTGCGGATATATAATAGCTACAAAGTAGCGAAAAATC
This sequence comes from Acromyrmex echinatior, assembly GCF_024713525.1. Taxonomy (NCBI): domain Eukaryota; kingdom Metazoa; phylum Arthropoda; class Insecta; order Hymenoptera; family Formicidae; genus Acromyrmex; species Acromyrmex echinatior. The sequence continues at coordinate 11,933,163 of NC_141856.1, read as the reverse complement.
TGTAACTATCGCAAGAACTTCGTCAAAATTGATCTTAATCTTGATTAAGGTTCCTAACCGATTCATAACTCGTCGTACTTTGCCTCGGTTGACCTAAACAATTCTTAAATATCTATATAACTGAAAACAGAATTTTAAAAAGTTAAACCGTTTCTGAGAAGTATTTCAGACAGACAAATGGTTGGACCAACATTATGAAATCATAAAATAATTTACTACACTGCACTATTTAATAATAAGAATGATGTACTCAATAAGAGGATTTAGTTATATGACATTATTATTAAGTTACTATTGAACTAAGTTGTGTCATTTATTTTTAAAACTATCGCTTTAAAAGGCAAAATTTCTAGTCACTTGAATGCCCCTCTCTTACTCTGATAATCTTTGTACAGAAGCTATAAATTCTACGTTCAATACACGAATAGATTGCTCACATTTGCATCACCGTAAAAGATTATTGACGTAACTTCACGTTTATGGGCATCTATCAGAGCGCCATGATTAAACCAGTAACGCGAAACTCGTACTCGCGGATGTTGAGATCGGTTATACGATGACAGGATATTATCCCCGTTGAAATCCATCGCGGATAGCCGAGAAGGTGGCCGGTCCGTGCTGTGATGCGCTTTAAGTGCGTCCCGACGATGCGTTTACGGCCCCGCGGGATCGCGATGTCCACGTAACTCGCACGGCATGCGTCCCTGATGTCAATCCACATTACTCCTTTCTCACTTTAATGAACGGTCGACGAAAACGCTCGACTCGCGCTCGACTCAACGGCGCGTCGTCTTCCTGGAATGTTCTCTCGCGTCTTGACGACCAATTAGCGTTTCGCAAAAGTGCGATGCAAGCAGCAAGATACCAGAGCGATTCTTCGTCAGGTGGTTCACCCTTGTTCGAATATTCTTGCTCGATCAATTATTAATGCGTAATCGTTAATTATAGCATTTGATCCAACTAGATCTACATCGGTAAGCAAATAATACTTTTTAATGTAATACGAGCGTATGACTATTAACATCGATCGAAATAAAGGATCGGCCGTATGTATTTATATTGTAGGCGAAATAACCTTATAACCGATATAACCCTCGAATGCGTTCAATAGTCAATCGACTATAACATCGATATAATTAATTTTTATAGCGCTAAATGTTAACGTAAATGGATGGTATCGCGACATGATAAAACTGTAATGGAACAATGTAGTATTCGTGTCAAGTGGTGCGTATCGCGTGCCACTGAAACAGTTGCTGCGTGAAAATATTTTTATAAATCTCCATTCGGTTTTTTTTTCTCTTTGTTAGTCAATCGAATTTTGAATATACCATTTACAGATATGTCATTTGAAATAATTCAATATTTTATATATATATATATATATTAATGTTATTATTTTTAAACAAATTGTCTTAAGACCACGAATGTGAATACACAATTCAGTAATAAAAGCTTCATTGATTTAAACGGGAGTTAGTGCTATAAATAATATGTTTTGTAATTAATTTGTTCTGTAATTTTACGTACATATTTATTTCAGTTACTATTTTTAATTCGGAAATCGTAGCACATATAACATTTATCAGATTACCCATATCCTTCTTTTTTTTTTCTTGGAAATTGGTTGTTGAAAGTTGGAAAAAAATTTTCATTAACCAAAATCTATTTGAATTATGGTGACATTTCAGAAATTATCAGAAATCTGGGTCAAGTTTAAAATTTTTAATAAGAACATAGATTGAGTGAAGTATTGTTGATCTTTTAAACAACTTTAGTTTAAACTATTTTTACATTACTTACGATTTACGAAAAAAATTAGGAAATGTCAGATTATGATCAAGTCATCCATTTGTTCAAAGTATTTTTGGGGTTTTAATTAAAAAATTTCTAAAAACCAAACCCTATTTAATGAATTGGATGATACATAGTATTTGTGCTTTTAAGAATAAAATAGGAAATCCAAACATATTTTGAACAGCTTTAAAGAGAAAGAAATATGAGTGTATCATGTGCTGATAGTTTCTAAATTAAAAATCATTTAAATCATATTGTATCTGCAAAAAATTTTAATTTTTTATTTTTAATCTACGGTCGGTTCATATTTTCAACATAAATCTTAATGTCTGCTATCGAATTCAGTATTCGGTGATTCTTTTGGTTAGAATGTGAAACAATAGGCAACATCTACATAAAGGTTTATGCGTTGTTCAGAGAAGCCGAATTTGATATATCGAAAGACCAAGTAGGTGAGAAATCTGAGGTCTTCACGCCCGGCGACGTCGCTGCTAATCTCGATACTGCGACACATTCGCACGTCCACTGTAAAAACTCGTCCGCTGTCGAGATAAAGGAGGTGGAAGCCAGCGGTGACAACTTGTTTTCCTACGTCGCTACTCCGAGCAGATTTACGCCTTTACTTCTCAGTGCTGTCGCTGTCGGTCGGAAGACGGTTCGCGGTACCCCGCGATGTCCTTCCTACATTTCATAATTATGTTTTTATCAAGGCTGCATCTATAAAACCGCGCGCAGCGCGAGCGAAATTTTAACGTGGTGAACCCCCGCGCGAGAGATACGCATGATTAAACACATTCGCAAAATAACGACTGGATTTTAATTAAGCAAAGACAATTAGCTTTTTCAATTGTCGCGCGAATTTGTGTGGCGAATCGAAAGTACGGAAATATCTAGAGGTGGCGAGAGGCGTACATGAGAATCGAGAGGGAGGGAGGGACGGGAGTAGAGACGAGAGGTCGAAAGCTCGGCGTTGTTGAAATTTACGCAACGGCAACCAGCGACCTTTCCTTTACTTCCATCTAATTCAAAACTATAAATCGAGGGCGTCTGTTGTATGTATGACGGCGGGTTGGCGTGAACCTGCGAGAGCTTGGAGAACGAACGAATGAACGAGCGAGCGGCGGAAAGAGAAAGAAAGCCGGCGGCGGAAGGGTAGGAGAGCGAGAAAGAGTGGCAGCAAGAGGGAGAGTAGGGCCGGGGAACGCGAGGAGGGTCTGCAGAGCCAGAGTAACGTAACAGATGCTGCACAATAAACACCTCCCGTCACTTCGCTCCATAAATCGCGCGGCGGGCTCCTAGAAGAAACATTCAACCTCCATCTACTCCTCATCCTCCTTCCGAACCCACCATCCCAGACATCCCCCGCCTTTCGTGCCAACACGTCGCAGCGTGTTCATCCATGGATAGCACGAATCGCGTTAAAGCCCCAGAGGACGAAGGTAAATCGCCAACTAGCGATTTTCTGCATCTCCGTAGTCCGTGTATGGCGTTACGGGATTACGTGATGCGTACAACGGCCGTACGTTTACGCATCCTCCGTTTGTGTGATAACGCGATAATCTCGCTCTTCGACCTAGATAAATGCAGCATGTCGAATCAATTGTGACGAAGTTTTAATTAATTAATCATTAAATAGGCTGAATTTAATTTTTTGTAAAGTTCTTCTTGTGTAAAATTTTTCATCAGATTTTTATCTAGTGATGATTAATTTAAAATTGAGAGATAAAATGTGTTGCGATTATTTCAAATTCACATGAGAATGTAGATATTTTCTTCACGAAACGATTTATAATGAAGTTTAGAAATTTAAATATGAGTTAATATATAAACTGTACGCTGGTATTTGTTTTGTTTAATCCTATGTAATTCGTGTGAAATTAATTTGCTTCTTATTATAATACCACCGTGAAAGTGAGCTTAAAATGAACAACGCGCGATTATTCGATGTTCAGAAACTTCAACACGTCACATATAAGTAAAGGAACAAAGAAAATGGAACGATCATTTTGATTAGGAGTTCATTAATTTATTTCCTCACTTTCAACGAGCTTGCTAACTTCCTCCTTTTGGCGCTTTTTTATTCGAGTTCTTTTGCGATTCCTCTCTGTTTCCCTTTCTTTCTTCCTCTTTCTCTCTTTGGCTTACCAGAGACTTTGTCTTTCCACCTTCTTCGCGGATCTCAAAGCTCAAAGTAGGGCGCTCGAGGTGAGGGCTGGCGAGCGGGGTTGTCGGCCACAAGATTTACAAGAGCGGAGGCCTCGAGGGTTACGACTCGTTATTATATGCTTTAATTACAGCTCGCGGTAATGAACTATGTTTAACCGTAACGTGGTAGGCTTGGCAATAAATTAACGGCGTGGAAAATACTAAATCACAACTTTGCCGATGCTGCCGAGTAGATAATCGGACGCCGAAACAACTGTATACGGGCGTGCAGCGCGACGCCCACAATAAACGCATCTATATTATACGAACGCGCGAGCGTAAAGCGTTCGGCGAAGCACGTTTGTTTCGCCGTTTCGTGATCGAAATTATCAAGAAAAAGGGGGAGGAGGTGGACACAATTGGGAAATAGAGAAGGTAAATAATCGTCATGGTTTCTCAGCTCGCGGTTCACGGCCAACCGCGACTGCCGATTGGACACTCTTGTGAGGGACGGAAAGAAATAGGAGAGAAAGAGGCTGACATCCTGAGGAAAGGGGAGGTTACCGAGTCAGAATTTATCGGTCTCTAATTAAAGACCACGTTACCATCGAAAGGAGGGCGCGATTCCGTGCAGCGATTCGAATTAAACCCTCAATTCCGGGTAAGGAATATAGTTTCCGACCTGCGCCATCACCTACATAGCCGCCTCTTGTTTTCCTGAGTCTCTTCCATCGACCATTTGTCTCTCTACGCAACCCGCCTTAAGCCATTCGATCTCGGTAACGCTACGTAGCAATTAGAAATATCTGTGCATCGCGAGTCGCGCATAGATAGAGTCATACTGCGAGTAATGAAATTTCACACTCTTACCTCGTAACTGGAACATGTATAAATTCTAGTGGTCTAGAGATTTTTTGCTAATTTTTAAATAGTAATGATTTGGAATAATTTTATGTATCGAAATCTTATTTTTTACAGTTCTGAATTTGAAAAATTAAAAAAAAAATAAGACTAATAAAAATTTAAATTTCAAGAAATTGCATGTTTAAAAAAAGGGGTATTCTGATATGGGTTAAGAGACAATCATATTCGGATATTTCACGTTTGAAAAACCTGAACTAAAATGTATGGATCGAAACTAAAGACGAATAAAATCATTTTCTTAAAAAAAAAAAAAATAGTTTTTGAAGAAGGCGATTTAACTTCTGCAACTTCTGTTTGTAGCATACATACTTGCAAAGTACCGTAAGAAAAAAACATTGTAAGCGCTGTAAGATCGACCTTCTGCGTCGCTAGTAAGACTGGACGTCTTTCGGAGAACGTATGTTATATCCTCGTTACCGCGGCACGCGTCAATTGGGATTTATGCGTTTGAAATTGCGTGGCTCGCTCTCAGCTCTCGCGTTCGCTCTCGTGTGCTATCACGAGAACCGAATTCCTTGATTCGCTGCCTTCAAAACGAGACTTTAAAACTCGGAGTAAACGCGTCTTGTAAACGTGTTCTCGAAACAATCACGGTGGCGCGCGTTACTGCGAATTTAATGTAATCGCGACACGGTAATGCGGAGGAATGCAGCTTTCCCCTTTGGCAATGAGAAACGTGCCCTCTGGTCCAGGCGCATCTCAGAATAAAGTGAGCATTACCACGTTGGAGAGGCAGGTAGAGTCCCGCGGCGTGCTCACGCGATAGCCGGCGATTATTTCCTATTATTTACCTTATTATTTAGGTTCGTGAGACTGGACAACTCCAGGGCGGGGAGGGGGAGGGGGAGGGGGAGACGTCGAGGGACGAGGGAGGGACCCCGCGGAGGTTAGGGGCAACCGTGGCCGCGCGCGGCCGTATTGATCTTATCCCCCGACATGAGAAATGCCCGCCGGTTTAATAAACTCCCGGGACTTATGAAGCACGTCAGGGTGATTCACGGCCGCCTCATTGAGTCGTATTTATACAACCGCGGCTGATAGATTTATGGAGGACAGCACAGCGTGGTCCCTCCTGCCCCCTCTGTCCTCCCCCGTCCCATCCCGTCCCGTCCCGTCCCGTCCCGTCCCGTCATCCTCCCCCACTAACTACTTTTCCCCCTTCGGTACCCCATCTCCTTCGTCCTGCATCTCCTCCTCTTCTTCTACCACCTCTTCCTTTTTCCGCCACACTCTCTTTCGTATTATCGCGCACGTACACGTGTTCAGAAGCAACACGCGAGTATTCCATTTCACATGGACGTTGATCGTTCATCTATGTGCACATTGGCGTGAGGAGGGGTGGGATGGGGAGGGAGGAGAGGATACGGCAACAGACGTGGGATCAGAAGAGATGAGAGTACAGAAACGAAAGAGAGAAAGGAAAGGACACGCGGGCGAAGCCATAGCCGACGTGGCGAGGCAGGGTGAAAAGGAAAGTAAAGAAGAAAACTAGAGGGAGAGAGGAAGAGAAGGCGGGGAAAGAAGGGCCGGGTGGCCGTTCGACGAACATGGTGGACCGTCCATGGATGTCAAGAGAGGCCCATGGCGTCACACATGCACCTCACTTCGCCATCCGGGCGAGAGCAAGCAGCCTTATAAAGTAGCCGGGCTACGATTTAATCCGAAATTTATTTCCTCCATTAGTAAGGGCTTGTCTCGAGGCCCCGAGCGCGTGAGTGAGAGGCTGACGAGGACGACGCTGCCTTCTCCGACACCGCCCCGCTGCTCCCCGTCTTGTCTCACTCGATTCTCGCCTCTCCTCTCCTCTCTCTTTCCATCTCTTGTAGGAGCGTCGGAATGCGCGACGGTGCACCGGTGCATCGCAAGCACACCACTACATTATGACTCCTATATCGCCATCTTTATTATATCCGCGGCGCACTGGTATCCGCGGTCGCGTTTGACAAGCGTCGTTTCTTCCTACTCGTCTTCTTCCCTTTTTTCCTCCCTCCTGTCTTTCTCTCGCGCGCCGAGAAGGCCTCTTCTTTTTTTGGCAAATCACTGCCGGTGAATTCAAGGCTTCTCGACGCGAACCTCGAGACATCGCATCGCATCGCATCGTATCGCATCGCATCGCATCGCATCGCATCGCGTCGCACCGCTCCACGTCGGGGCCGCTGAATGGAGAACTGACTCGAGGAGATTCCTCCGGGTGTCCGTTCTATCGTGACGCGAATAGTCGAGGATTAACTCGCCGCCGCGTCGTGGAGAACGGCGCATCGCTACGTTTAACCTCTGCTTTCACAGTCATCGCTATTGGTAACAACATCGCGTTGTAATCCTGGCTTGTAGATATTCTCTTTCTTTGCATTATCTACAATCTTCAATCGAACACTTTTCCTCTCCAATTATTTCATTCAATCATTCGTTATCGAAATCATATTTTTATCTAATGATAATAGAAAAGATTTATTACATAGTTAAGAGTTGTATCCATATTCTTTTATAATATGATGTTAATAATCTCTATCTAACTGTATTTAATTTTCTTTATACATCTAAAGCATTAAATTATATCTAAAACATAAATCTAATCCATAAGCCCAAATATTTTGCGAAAAAGACGTTTGTTACTATATTATTTAAATTTACATTTATCTCTTGAATTAATATTTTCTATTAAATTAATCTTTGAACTTGTCAAAATTCAGCGATAGAAGTCGACCGTCACGACGCGCGATTATTTTCATTCACAGTTCGACTGAAAAGGTGTATGAGGATGAAAGATGAGAGCACATTACGTAGACCATAGACGGAGGTGCTGCGTAAGATACGCATCGTCCGGACCGACAAATTGCCTTCCCTCTTCTTTCTGGAGGATCGGTAGTTTGGTAGGTGGGTAAGATGCAGTAGGTAGGAAGGTTACGTGCCGAGAGGTCGAAGGGTGGGGGTTGACGTCTCAGTCAACGAGAAAGAAAGGGAGAGAGCGAGAGGGCGAGAAAGAAGGGCTGACGTAAGAAGAGAGCGAGCGAAAGACCCGGGTACATGGCCTGGCACGATCTTCCTCGATCTTCTTCCACGGTGGTCGTTTCATCCCCTGGGGGGATCGAGGTGGATAGATCACTTTATTACGTCAGGCAGGTTGACGTTGCATTAGACTAACAGAAAAAATTCTTCACGAATGTAGTTAAGCCCCGCTACGAACATGAATGAGAATTTTCTAATAGACTGCGTATAAAAATACACAGCTTGTATAAGTATGTAATAACATAATTAAATCGTTAACAATAAAATTCTACGAAAAGAATCAATCAAGACTTTGGAGTGAAAAATAGAAGTATAGACCAGGGACTTTAATAAATGTAAAGATATGATAATTGAACGATGAAACACTGAATTTAAATAATAGAAAATGATTCATCGAAATAATTTGAAATTTTAAGCATTATCTTTATTTATTTTTATTCTCAATTATAACGTGACTAACAAGAGAACGTTGCAGCAGCAGCAGCAGCATCAGAAAAGTGCGAATTAAGAATTCATGTATTATTAGAATAAATCGTAAGAAGGTATAAAGTCAGCCATGCATGAGTAGCAAGCCTAGTCGCGGCTAGTAAGAGAAAAAAAAAATTACGGGCAACAAGTGGGTGATCGCTGACCCTAATCTGAAGAACTTGCAGAAGGGACAGTGTGTGCGAGGGAAGGAAGGCTCGAGATCGCGACCCGCGCATTTGTATATTACAATGGGAGCGTAAGTGGATAGGGTCAAGACCTGGTGGACCGTGGCCATTATACAGCATAGAAATTGAGTACAAACAATTCCGTCTGAATAGCGGATCGTAGGAGTCTGTCGGCCCAGCCGCGAAAACCAGTTTGTCGCGTAATATTGGAACGGATTCGATTGTGTCGTATCAACAACGATCTGGCGAACGCGATTTAGGAATGGGTGCCGACACGCGCTTAGATGAGAGAGGAACGGCCGCTCGAGGAGAGAGAAACGCGATATATTACGCGTAGGCGAATTAATCATTTGTTAAGCAACACCGCCTTGTCAAATGCTAATTTTATCGCTCGCGATTTGTATGCGTCAAATGCCATTGTAACGAGATATCGCGCATACACGCGCGCGTTATCGGTGACGGGGAATCGGCCGTGAAGCTCTGGTCAGTTTCCTGAGATGTGACAGTTAATGATGAAACGAGGGAAATAAACAGAAATAAATCATCCTGCGGATCTTGAGAAGCAGGTCTCGCGCAATAATGCGCAGTTCTTTTTTATTGCTTCCTGATAATCATGCCGAGAAAAAGCGCTTCATCGACCGACGACGCCGACGAACGTCCTTCAGATCTCAATGACAGTTGATCAAAGAAATCGTATCGCGCGAGCATATAAGATACAATATATTTCTCTCCTTATATCCTATCTCTATATATCGCGAAGGATCCCCTTTAGTTTAAACGTGGCCTAAGAGATGGCGCGAGCAGGGAGATGATATGACACAATGAGTTTCAAGACCACAAATTTGTGTTTGTCCGCATTACATAATACTAAGTAGACTATTATCATTAAAGCAAAGTAATTATCATTAAAATAATACAAGTAAAATAATTATTAATAATCTTAAAATATAATATCCAAATAAGTAAAATTCTAAAAAAGAAATTCTAAAAGATTCTTGGAATTGTAAAAAATTAAAATTTAAGCAAAGACTAATGAGAATTAAAATGCGATAATTGAAATGCTAATTAATTTGTGTAAAATGTTTTTTATTTAAATTACTTGATTGAGTATTTTGACTTCGCTTTGGGTCATTTTCAGCATAATGATATCTTACATCGCGATATTTTCTAATTTCAAAATTTTAATATTTCTACACATTTTAGGATTAAATAAAATTTAAAATAAAAACTATTTCTAATATTTTTTAAATAATGGAGCAATTTAATAGAACAGCTTTTTGAGCTTATAAGTAATATAAGTATTGTTATATATCGTCACATTTAGATCATTTCAAATAACGTGATTATTTTTGTTGAAAGTTTGTTACGAATAATAACAATGAGATACTATTGCAAGACCTTCTCTCAAGCCTCGTGACGCTATAACGATTTAGTTTAGAAACGTAATCGCGAGGCAAGTTACGGCCATTGTTACGATACAGCCGCGAGACATCGCATTGATAAATGATAGACTGGCGATCAAGATTACTTATTTCTGAAAGGCTCTTTATCCACATGGACGTCACCGTGATCATTCTTTCAACGAGAGTCCCGCCATCAATGCGCGTTCGCTCACGAATGGCCTCGATCGCCGCGAGCCTCGCGAGTGTTTGCCTTCCTTTGTTGATCGTCCTCTTATTATCCAACCCGCGAACTCATGACGTTCGAACTGTACCGATGCTTTGTCGCTCGAACGCGAATGAACGCGGAATACATTTGAGAATGAATCTCAGTATGGTAAAGGTAACGGGTGACGCGGATGAGGTGACAGGTCAGCGACCAGGGACTTCACCTGTCTTCCCTCCTCTTCAAGGGTGGGCACCACCCTTCGATCGGCAACGATGTCCCATGCCTGAGTACTTTTTCACTCTTCTCATTCGTTGGCCGGTATTCATAGTTGACTTTTATATTTGAGACTGTCTTAAGTACAGTCTTAAAATGTCATAAGTCAATTAGATGGTTATATTAGCATCTTATCTTAAGACATTACTTAGGATAGTCTTAAAATAAAAACGCATTGTGAACACCGCCTTTTGACTCCCTCCCGAATCGCATTTTCTCCTTGTACTGCTTATACGCGCCAATGACCCTCTTCCTCTATACGATATGTATAGACACGACCAAATCGACACTAGCTTCGTTGTCACGTAGATGCACGCGCGTATACGCGCGGCGCGTTCGCGTGTGCGCGATGGTCACTCGCCATAAATCAGATTCCCGTGAGATAAGTGTGCCTAGCTGCTTCTCTTCGTTGAGTTTTATCAGGCGTACCGGCGCTGCGTGCTAATTAAACTGACGTGAAATAATCGCGGCTGTTTCACGATTGATCGTTGATCGAGACCATTCGAGTGTTCGCCTTCCGCCTCGTCCCGGGAGGATGCGGGATTCCTCTGGATCCTCTGCGATTTTTAAGAATCAGCATCACGACATTGCCGTTAGTTTCTGGAAACGGTTCTACGCTCGCTATGGTATACTTGATAAAATGATAACGACGCGTTACTCTCTGTCGTTGGCAAATTAACGATGACAATCATCAGGAAAATCCATAATTGCTGGAATTACCGCAGCTTTGCGTGGTGTGATACAACGAACGCATTCTCGATGAGATGGCTGAAGTGATCGAATGGATGCAAATTGCTGTGACGTCAGAGGCTACTAATTACTATGATACATACTGTTTTAATGTAGCTGTAATTGATTTTTTAGGGGGATCTCAAAATAATTTCGAATTATTAAAATTAATTTTTATTTACTGTTTTAGTTTTTTTTTTACGACAATGATGAGGAAAATTAATAAGCTTCTCTGGATTGTGTTTTATGTAATTTTCTTAAAGCATAGATCTTATTTATCTCTGATTTTCTGTCGAAAAATATTTGTTTAAAAGTTTGTCATTTTGTATCTAATACATCAAATGTCATTGATACTTCGAAATGTATTAATTTTATATTTTTATGAACGAAAGAATTTGGATTCGACAATAAATCCTGATTATTTTTCTATATATAAATTCGTAAAGGAAGATTTTTTATGATGCTAAAGGAATATATATATATATATGTTTCTTTGAGATTCACTAAAGTGTTTAATTATTATTCATTTTTAAAGAATTTTTTTCAAGTTTATATATATTGTTAATCTCTGTGACTGTTTGAGAAGCACAAATAAAATTTTATCGATAGAATTTATTTCTTCTAAAAAATTTTTTAAGATATACATATAAGCGTTAATAATTTTTATCAGAAAATACTATTTATAAAATTATTTCCAGGGTCCAAGGGTTATGTTCCATCAAGATTTATGTTCCATTTAAAAGAGATGTGATGATTAATTTTTCTCATGTAATTAAATTAGTATAATTGTGTAGAATTTTTTGAAGTACTATATATACGCTATAGAAACTGAAGTTGGATCCTAACATCTTCAAAAGAGAGAAAAAGCGAGAGAGAGAGAGAGATGGTTACAGTGGAGTGTTTCCATGGCAAAGGTAATAGGAAGAGATCGAAGTAGGGGAAGGGCTACCGCCTCTGGATTTATGTGATTCTCCACCGCGTAGGGAGGATCATAGCGAGCGCCTTCATCTGAGATATAAGACTTTGTAGCTGTGGCGCAATTCTCGCGCGTACATATAGTGCCCACTCTCTCTATTCCTCTCTCTTTCTCACACTCGTATATTATTTCGCCTGGACGTGGATAATTACAGACCGCGTGAGATGGATGTGTGTCGGGCGGTACCACGTTATCTGGCGTCCGCCCGCCTACGGAGCGTCTTTCACTCTGTCTCTCTTTCTCTTTCACTCTAGACTTATCCTTCTATTGTCTATAGGGGTTATCATGCTTGACGCCAAAAATATGTGCTCGCGCGTACACTTCCATCGAGCACGAAGACTCGCGAAAATGGAGTAATTCGGGCTTCTCGCAGTAGATTGACATCGACGACGATTACGTTGCATTGATTTAAATGAGTTTTAAACATGAATTAAATTGTGAATTTACAATAATATTTTAATATTTACATTAAATAATGTTAATTTATAACTTTATAATTTTTGGCGTAATATTAATGTAAAATTTACAAAATGAACTCTTGAACCTCTCTATATGAATACGGAAAATAAACGAATAAAAATTATTTTTTTCATGACAAAATCTAGAAATTCAAGGAAATTTAATCGGCTCGGCAATAAATCTGAAACGCGTGTCATTGCTGACCGCTCGATTCGTCTTATCGCTTAAGCTCGTTGCATCGTAGGTCCACATCCAAGCTGTCTTAAATGATTCAGTCCCAGATCAAAGATAACCTATGTGTGTGTGTGTGTAAGTTGTAATCGCGGTATTACCGTGTACCTTTAATGCGAGCGATAAAGTAGATTTTATCACAATTATCGCTGTTGTTTATTACTCCGGCTTGTAGTCTAAGAATAACAAACTACTTAACTCGTAGCGATCGTAAAGCGACGGTACTACCTAACGACGTGCATTGTAACAGCTGTTTCCTGTAAGTTCTATTACAATCACTTTCGTGCCTAGTCAATTTATCGCAATGGTATGGCTGTATTATACACGGTCCAGTTACAATGGTACAAGCGACAAGTAGCTGAGAGCAGACCGCGAGAGTCTACCGTTTGCGTTTGCGTTGCATTCTTTTTTTCTCTCGCGTATACAACAGTAACTCAATTCGTCGTACGTTTCAAATCGGATCGTGTGCTGCCAGGTTTCATTATTAAAATGAATTAAATTCCTCTAATGTTGCAGCTCTTTGAAGCGATACTTGTACGTTTAGTGTTATGTCATTGTTGGAGATGACAAATAACAATCTTTTGAATATTTTCCCCAAGGTATTATTGAGTGCAACATAACGAGCACCACTTTCACGGGAATCATCGTCATACGTACTACGCGTACAGGCATTTCTCTCACCATAAATACGTCGTTTTAATCGATCGCTTCGAAATTGCCGTCGTTCAGAATCCTCGTCGTTCTTTCTGCTTCGGGAATAGTTAATTCACGATACGCGCGGTATAAAAGGGCTGGAACAGGTTCCAAGGGATACCGGTAGCAATAAACACTAATACTGTAGTATCTACGAACAAAATATACTCAATATCAATACACGCGCTATCTTTCGCCGCAAGATGGGCGAATTCCGTATCTAAACAGCGCGCGAACATCCCGCGGTTCTAAAATATGAAGTGTCTCGGTGGTCTTTAGTTCGTAATCAGAGACGTTTCATGTCGCGTTGCTTCACAGTACGTTGCAATCACGGATAAGTTGTACTTATCGCGGCCAATATCTTACATTGTCAAAAGTAACCCTGCAGTCTCGCGAGAAATTTATGCAAAGTACTCGACCGTGTAATTTCCATTATTGTAAATTCACGGACCAGCCTCGAGGCGGATATCGGCATGTTACGCGCTCATATGGGCGGCGATTATTTACCATCGACTTCGGAATCGCTGAACTGTCGATGAGGAATTTTGTCGTTAACCGTCTGTGGGCAGAACTCTGCGTTTTACCGTATATTAAGGTTTTTATTCCCAGTGTGGTTCTACATGGCGATGTTCTAAAGGATAAACTTAAAAGAACGCGAAGCCGTTCGCAGTGCTATTTGACAAGATTAGCTTATCCCGATATAGGTATATAAAATTGATTAAGAAATTAAAATAAAAATAGAAGATCTTTTTTCAAGGAGTATCAATTTAAGTATTCTTTTAAACATGAATGCGCGACAGATTCATTTTACAGTATAATCGTAAAAAGTTATAATTTTGAAAGAGAGAATATTAAATACTTATAAGATGAGAACTATTTTCGTATTTTTAGAAAATGGCAAGAAGACGTAATTATTCTCTGCTTGTAATAGCGCCAAAATGCTTGCGCAAGCATTATATAAATTTGATGTAAAGTCGAATCTCGCTGTTCAAATGTGTCGTTTTTGATGTCGTAGAAATAGACGCATACTCCATGGTATCACGAAAGTCTCGGTCTATCGGGCTCTATTTAAATGTACGTCAGCTCGGTGAATTATAGGACGAGCCATGTGATTTGTGACAAACTCGCTCCGCCATTAATTACCGTGCAGCATCTTTCCTCGCCTTTACTCTCCTGTAGACGCGCATACATACATACACATACATACGCACACCGTTGCTACGCGCGGGATACGACTATCCAAGCGTCGTGTAGCCGATGACTCTGGTACTCAGCTTCCTTGACTTTTTAATCTTTCCATTAATTGCTCCTTTGTGTGTGTGTGTGTGTGTGTGCGTGCGCGCGCGCGCGCGCGCGTGTGTGCGTGTGTGTGTATGTGTGGTATTCACTAACCATCTTCTATCACTTATTTCCTCTGTCCTTTCTTTACTGCAAAAAATTTACCTTGTATTTAAAGACTTTAGATGTTTGACAAGTTGGAAATTAATTGATCACGGTGTCTTTAATTATGGAAATTCTAAAAGTTGTTTTAGGTATGCAACTCTGATGCTAAAAATCGTAATTTTCTTGCTTCAAAAGATGAAAATCATGAGAGGATATATTCTTCATATTTTTCATACAATGAAATACATTTGGCAGGCATAAAATGTAGCTTGGTAATTTTATGAAACTTTAGATCTGTAACGATAGAAAATTAATATTCGGATTTCTATCAAGAGTCTGCGTGCGCGCGATATTGCGAATAAATGAAGAGAAGAGCGAGAAGGAGATCGATGAGAAGAAGAGCGATTGCGAGAAAGAAGGGATGGTGATTATGCAGGTCGTTTATTCGATAAAGGCTCGAATACCGCTACCGCGTGAGGGTGAGGATGACACAGGGTGAGATCTATGGCCCCGTAATATTCTATGAGCAATATTTACGGCCGCTGAGATAAGTGCAAAATGTTTGCGCTTGACGAGGCAGCCAAGCTTCGCTTGCAGGATCTTTTCAAATGGTTGCGAACGCCATTTACGATAAAAAATGTCCTATCGAATCACAACTGATCTACTTTTCTGAACTTACAACGTTACTGTGAGATTAGTTTTATTTTTAAATTAATAACTCTAGAACTATTGAAACTTTTTGCAATTTTAAATAATACGATTACATTTAATTAATTGTGAAATAGATATAATTTGAAAAACTCGAAGTTTTTAATTGAATATTATATTTGAAATGTGCCAATAACAAAACGTTGTGAGTGCCCAAAATTGTAAAAATGCGTAAAATTTTATTGTATAGATGGATTGTAAGTGCTGTGTTCTATCACTAATGTGGTTTGACGTGGTAAGTACAACTATGACTGAAGCAAAATGGATAGTGCCATTCAAAATGTTATAAGTTCATTATACAATTGGCATTTTTACTTGAACTTACAATGTTTTGATTCGCATGTTTATTTACATCTTGAAATTTTAACAACTTTAACACGATTTAAAAAAAAAAAGTAAAATTACTTAATTAAAATTTTGTGCAAAGATTGATTGCTCATATCTTTAATTATTACAATAATTTTGCAGAATTTTTGAAATAATAGCTTTCGAGAAAATAAGTTTTTCCTTTCTCTTGAAAATTTTAGAAAACGGCACTTACACCGTTTTACTTTTATTTATCACTTCTTGCTTATATATACTTTAAGCAATTATTATAGAGATTAAATTCTGCTATCTCTTTGACGTGAGGATACAAGATGATAACATCAGCGATCTATCGATCATAGGTTGTCTGCTAAATAACAAATAGTTGCATGCGAATTTCCCTTGTGAAATAGATAATCGTTCGCGAATTTTGAGGTCGCCGTTGGGCTACTTCCTAATCTGCGAAGTAACCGCGACGCAAAATCCAGACCTACGGTTCTGCCGAGTATCGTACAGGACGAGACCCGGGTATTCTCATCCTCCACTATCGAAAAGCTAGTATTTATAGCTCCATTAAGGCTGGGACTAAATCATCGCTGCAGCCACAACTTTGTTGTATCCAGCCTGGGTACTGCCCATCCGATACCTTCCCAAGCCGCGGACCTCTTGTCTAATATTTCGTAGCTATGGCGTGGTCGACTACACACGCCTGTATATATTTCAAGTATCGATATCGAGGTTGGAGAATGAAAATTTTACTGCGCCTCCTTCCGATGGTGGGGAGGCCTGATTCGCAGAGGAAACTAGAAAAGTCCTGTATCCTTCGATAGAGAATCGTCCTTGTCTTTTCTCACGATTGCTTTATAAATGTTCCACTAGCGGTTGCGATAATTCTGAATTAGCTCGTGGGAGAAGCTCTCGATTTCTTCGACGTTATCTCGTCTTTCGCCGTTATCTTGAATGGTCTATTCAGCGGTTGTCAAACCAAGGGACTTGTTTACACCGTTCATTAAATTCCTATTTAATCGCAAACTGTCAACAAGTTTAAAAATATCAGACACGCGCTAATCTACGAACACGATTCTGTCTCCTAAGAGGACAATTTTCATCGAACTCGCGGTAGACTCGTCCTGATGACGCGTCGGTGGCAGGATATCGTGGACCATCAGATTGTTTAGTGTCGGTACAGCCGTCCGACAGGGCGGCCCTGTCAACGGCATACATTACGACCCACATTTACTTCAAGTTACACCTCGACGAAACCTCGGCACGGTACACGCGGCCTATAACACCGTGGGGCCAGCGAACTTCTTTTTGGTGACTGCATCGGTGCAACGCGTCAGCATTCATTAGCCCGGGTTCTTATCGCGGTGCGGTGCGTCCTCTTTCCTCCTCATCGTGGCAGATCCGGGGGAGAAGAGGGACGAGTGAGATAAAAGAAAAAGCGAGAACGACGTCTTTCACTCGTCGCCGGTTCTCATTTCCTCCTTACGATCCATGACTGCCTCTTCTGTCCGACGTGATTTATAATTGTGTTTTCATCTACTCTCCAAATCGGCCGTTGACTTCTAGTAAATGTAAATACCATTAGGTTTGGACTAGGGATCATTACCATTAAGCACGTCGTCGCGGCTGGACAGACGGACGATCGTTGTTGCGGTTAGCGTAACGTGTACGCGGGCGTGCTCCGCCTCGATCGAAGAACGGCCCTCGTAACATAAAATGCTGATTTTATTTAAACTCCAACCCCCTTCCTCCTCGTACCCGTCGCTCGGCAGCCACCGCTGTATTTATCGCGGGGCATTCCGAGCGGACGTAAGTATGTCGGTCCACGGTACGCCCGTTAATAATGTCCTTAATCCTCGAGCCCGAGCTCAACGGCGATCCTGCAGTCCTCTCGACCGGCTTTTTTGCATATACCGCGTGTGCAAAAGCATACACCAGGACGAGGCCGAATTCTCGCTTTCGGGACGGTTTTTCGGCGGTTCGCGATATCTACTTTACGACCATTCTGATTGCGAGTGTAGGCAGAGAAGACGATTGCAGCGGTCTGGACGTTCCATCGGGTTCGGCGATATACAGCACGTTGACATATGAACGAAAAAGAGAACCATTCAAAACACGCTGGTATATACAAGGACCAGATAGCGGACTGAGTTCGTTCCCTGTGGCAGGCAGGCGTGGATTGTCGTATTTGTCGTACTTGGAACGATGCTAGATTACGGAGGCGGATGGAATGATCGCTGTTCGGCATAAAACCGCGGGTTGTAAATAGAAGCGAAAAAAGTCGGAGAGGTGCCAAATAAGCGCGCGAATGGCATACAAATTCAGACGCTATGAACTGTGCTATAAACTTTAACTTGCATGAATTCTGACATTAAAAACGCGCTCGCGTATTTAAATTTTGAGAGCGTGTTTTTTGCGCGAATTTTAAGAGCGGATTTTTTGATAAATTTTTTTTGTTTAAAATGTTTACAACATTAAAAAAAAACTAAGCGTTCATATTAGATGCGTTAAAATGCTCAAAATTGCTTTATTATGTTGACAAATAATTTTTTTCCAATTCCGAATTAATCTTTCTATTAATTTTGTTGTTCGAAGGGTGAAATTTTTGGGACGTTATTTTAAATTTGAATAAAATATTTTTCTTTTTAAATTTTGATATAAGCACTTATGCATTGACATAGAGATTAAGAAGCATGATCACATATGTGATAACTTTATCAGTCATCAACTTCTTATTACAACTATTAATAAAGAAAACCGTAACCGTCTCTTCTTCGTCTTATAAATTCTACGATTACAAGGTGAACCGATTTCATTGGTTAGCGTCAAAGACGAGATTCTCATTGTAAGAACGCAGGTAGGTCAGGGTGCAGAATGGTGTCTCTACTCCAGAATTTATACAAATTAATTAAAAGGACCAGTGAAATGGTACCGGCCTGTCTAATTGCTCGGGTGCGCCCGGTAACTCTAGCTACAAAAGATGGTGGCTGAGTGGTGGCGTCGGCGTTGGATCTTACGGGGCTGTACAACAGTTGAGACTCGACTGGCAGCGGCGAGGGGTTGCAAGGGAGGAGATTTCAGGCCACACCGAGACAACCGGGGCTAAACAGCCATCTAAATGCATCCGAGGTGGCGCTCACTGCCATTACGGCTGATGGACGCTTATTGACGCACGCCCTGCCAGCTAAGGCAGAGCCTCCAACAAACCCTCCAGCATCCCTCGACGTAGCGTTTCTCTCTCTCTCTCTCTCTCTCTTTTTCTCTCCCTCTCTCTTCGCGTCTCGTTTCCTTCCTTCTCCCTACCTGCTTCCTTCCCATTTGCTCGCTGTCTTTGCTCCAACGTCCAACTTGCCTTTTATTGTGGCGATATCAAGAAAACGTCGCGAAAGCTTAAAGCGCGACCCGACTCTCTCCCCGACGTGCAATCGCGAATTTCGTCGCCGTAATTATTCTAACGGATGAAAGCACTCTGGACGCTTTTAACTCTTCATATTGATAATTTCGGCTTTATCAGTTATGACGTACGTCAATTATCGATTACTCTCGCACGTAAATTATTTCTTTGAGAAAAAAAATTATCTTAGTCTTTGTTAAAAGACAAAACGTTAAATGTGAAATTTACAAACTGACTCTGCAAACAACTTATAAAATAAATTATAAATTTTTGCTAAGAAAAGATCATTAAGGCTATAATCAACAAAGAGAATCATATGGTTGTTGTTGTACTTCACATCTTACGAAAGAAGAGAATCGTGTTGAAAGTATGTTTAATGCATATAGTTCTCATATACGTACGTCGGCATACAGGTGAAGAATCATAGCGCGTAATATCAAAGTTCGTTAAGCTAGTCAGCCGTTTCGAGTGAGAGAGAGTCGAGTATCATTCTGCAAAATCCTTCGTTTCTACTGGCTGGTTTGCTGACAGGGGGTTGCTATGAAGGCAGCTTCCGTGGCAGCTTCAGCCAAACCCTCGTACTTCCATCGCCACGGCAGGATTATCGCGTTATTTATGCGGCAATAATAACGAGTTAGTATATGCGCGGGATGTGCTTTATATCCACGCGAGCCATTAGGGTTAATATAGCGCTAGGGTCTTTCGCGCTCTTCTCGTTCTATCTCTATTCCTCCCCCCTTCTCTCTCCCTCCCTCTCTCTCTCTCTCTCTCTCTCTTTTAAATCACAAATTGTTGTAACTTTGGATGTCTACATTATTTGTATCGGATGTTGCTCGTAATACATGTTAAAAAGTGTAGGGTTTTTCTAAAATAAACAAGTCGAATTAAAAAGTCGATTTTTCCTTGGCTAAAATTCGAAACTATTTCTTTATATCGTTCTTTAATTTTTAATATGAAATATGATATAGCAGTTATATAGATTAAAGTGTTAAATAAAGTGCGTGTACACGTGCAAATATATATTTATTGCGATATACGAGAAGATTAACGGACTATCGAGTGGACTACGATGAAATTGCATCATATAATTTACGGAACGCCTTGACGCATATAACAAATTGATTTGTATTTTCCTGTCAGAACATTTCCGCGCACACAAGATTTCTCTCTGTAGGAGCGTTGCCTGGCGAACTCGCGTCTTCAGAGAGATCGTCAACGAAGACTGGTCGGTTCGACTTGCGCAACCGTTAACTTCTCCTCAGCACGAGCCCAGTCGTTACTTACGACAACGTCATATCTCATGTCGTACCTGCTAAGTACCGTCGGTACGTCATATAGAGAGGGCGCGAACGGATAATCTCACCATGCGTGTGACTCAGAGGCGTTACAGGTTCTTCCCGCAATGAGAAAAAAGCTCAGGATTACCACTATAGGATTGTTTATCGACTTGGCGATAAGCGATGCCGACCACATGCCATTCTTTTTTACGCCGGCTGCTCACAATATTATCGATCGCGACGCATTAAAATATATTTTATACCTCTGCTACAACGTATGTTAAAAAAAGCAAATCTCATTTATTGCATTAATTGTGTCGCGCATCGTTACAAAAACGATTACTAGAGAAAAGGTGGACCCTTTCTGTTAATATGAACCTTATTAAATTTTCTTATAATAATTAATACCTAGCTTGTAAAAGGTTTTTAACTTATTCTTAAATACGTTTATACGTTTAAGTTATTAGGTGTTGGAATTAATTCGTAGCGTTTTACAAGTGATGGGAAGTACTTTCATTAATGTATTTTTTAATGCTCATGTGAAATAAATAACATTCTTTCATTAAAAAACGCTACGAATTAATTCCAACACCTAATATGAAATAATTGTCGCCATGACTGTCGATTTTTTTGTTGATAGTTGATGTTTATCTATTACGTTGTGATGGTTATTTATTACGTAGTTTATCTATTATTATATATCAAAGTTTTTTCGTATGATTTTCAATGTCAGGCTTAACATGGTTTAAAGTTTGTAAATAACAAGTTTATACCCTAAATTAATTCCTAAGATGCTG
This sequence comes from Acromyrmex echinatior, assembly GCF_024713525.1. Taxonomy (NCBI): domain Eukaryota; kingdom Metazoa; phylum Arthropoda; class Insecta; order Hymenoptera; family Formicidae; genus Acromyrmex; species Acromyrmex echinatior. The sequence goes on along the minus strand of NC_141856.1, from coordinate 11,911,798 downwards.
TTCTTCTATTTTAAGAAAGCAAGTAAGTTTGAATAACTATATTTTCACTGAAACATAATTAAATGTAAACTTTATTACACGGAAACAATGATTTTGTTGAAATACCTGAAAACTTAGTTAAATACAGATCTGAAAATAATTTTATTCATCAAAATATAATATTTGTGTAGAAAACTCAAGTATGATAAACAATGCAAAAAATTTTGATATTTTAACAATTTGCTTGGGCGTTCTATATTATTATTTTGATAGTCCATCAAAATTTATTTTCAGATCTGTGTATATCTGATTAAATTTTTAGACTTCACCAAATCGTTCTTTCTGTGTAATGTTCCTGTATTGGGTCCTCTAACAAATGGTAATAGTAAGCTCCAGGATTTTTAACGAAAAACATTACAGATCGTTATTTTTTATTAAAAATTTTTAGTTATTATTTTAAAATAATTTTAAGAAGTCATATATATATATATATATATATATATATAAAGTATTTGCGCAGCGAAGAAGTGTTGGGGGAGGGGGGAATTTAAACATTCAGTAGGACAGAATTAACGCAAAAGTATTACTAAGAGAATGTGTTCATGAAAAGAAACTTCTAAATCTGATAATACTTCAATTTAAAAATTTAAAAATTTGTTTAGACTTTAAAGGGAAAGTCAAATAGACTTGAAGAAATCAGATTCTATAAAAATATAGGAAAAGGGCACTGTATTATCACATTCAAATAATCATATCATATCTTTTTATTCAAACAATTTTTCTCATTTTGTGAACAGTCTAAATTCTTCTTCTAAAATATGTTTTGTGAACTTAGATCAATAAATATGTTTTATGAATTTAGCTCGATAAATTATCATTTGTGATAAATTATTATTGACTTGCGAATTTAACTAAAAAATAAGAAATACGAAACGAACAAAAATGATATCCACCTTTTTCTCTAAAGATAGTATTTCTCGTTCCCGATTTTAAAGTGCTACAAGGACTTTGATCGTGATACCAAAGTGCATATCTCAATTAGTTTTGGAACAATCTCCATTACTTATGTTATTATCTTCACTGAAATGCATCATAAATCCAAATTATCTATCCGATTTTATACGATGAAATTATTGAAAGCGAACAGAATCTAAAAGAATACGCATGTCTGAATTCGCTTTATTGGATAATGCAAATCAAGGATTATTTGATATTCGAAAAATGATATTCTTTTATCGGTTACATCTTTTATAATAGAATTATAAATATTCTGATTACTCGACAAGGTAACAAACAGCCGGTTAAACGAATTCTTCAGAATTTTATGAAGTCCTTTCACGAGAGGAAATTCATGACGTGATACACCGCAGGTTAAAGGCATCGCTTGAAAGACATAAAGTATTCGGCTGCTGTATCGAATTCCAAACAGGTTTTCCGCCGACGAAAACAAAGAAACTTCCTAAGTACGGCAGATATTTCTAACATATACGTCCTCGAAACTTCCAACTTATTGCATGCCGCGCTTAATCCTTTCCTGTTATCTCCTGTATCGACAAAAGTGAGAGAAATAAAGAATAAAAGTCCGATCCAAATATAGACAACGGTAGCGTAAATCATCCAACTTCAGTCGTAAAATGTGAAGCAAGTCGCGTCCGAAAGCGTCAAATATCGGAGGACTCGAAGACAAAACTCTCGTGCTCGAGGAACTGAAGAGGCGTTTCTTCTTCCGGTCATCGGGGACGACATGGTCGACTGGTAGCGGTTGATTGGTCCGCATCGATCCAGTATACAGGGAGCAATAGATCAGCGGAGACACTGACGCCATGCTGAGAGCCAGCCCTCATCTCTCCCACTTCGTTCCTTTACCTCCCCGGTCGCGCAAACGAACCAGAAGGAAAAAGAGAGATGTCCACGTCGCAAACCCGATTGTATATCGAGAAGCAAAGCTTGCAACCGCAATGTCAAAGTATGAACAGGTTGGAAAAGGGAGAAGAGAAGAGAAGCGTGAAGATTCGTGAGTTTAGAAAGGGGAAAGGATGGCAGCACGGAAGAAAGGTGTCGCATCAATACGAGGCCATCTACCGAGACGCGGTGTTATAGTTGCTACGCAGAGAGACCGAGGACAATTGCAGTGATACGAGAGAGGGAAAGAATTCAGACAGAAGATAGGAGAAGTGCAGAGCGGGCAGTGGAAACGTGCAGGGAAAAGGACAAAGAGCTAAGAAGAAGAGGAAGAAAGGTGTTGCATCAAGACGGCACTAGATAACGACAGGGAGGCTCGTGGGTGCCGAAGGGGGAGGCAGAGGAGAGGATAGGTAGTCAACCAGAGAGAGAGGCAAAGGTCTGAAAAGGCGGAGGCGGAGGGTATGAAGATGGTTGTAGAAGAAGGGTAAGAGGAAGACTGGCAATGAGAGAGCGAGCGAGTGAGCGAGAGAGAGAGAGAGAGAGAGAGAGAGAGAGAGAGAGAGAGAGACTTCGAGAACGAGAAGCGTTCTCGCGGCCTCCGCCGCGCGCTGTTGTTCGATTCGGGCCGCGCGGCCGCGGAGAATACGAACAGCCGAATTATGAAAATGACCCCGTGTGACGCGGCAGCCACCCTCGCCAGAAGAGATAGCTTCGAGCAATAAACATACCTCCCCGTACGGCCCCGCCGCGCTCCTCGCCTTCCGGCGCGCCGCAGGTTCTGGGGGTAGTTGGGAAATACGGAAGGGTCGCGGAAGGGGTGGATGGATCCTTCGCTGTCGCTCGTTGTGCACACGCACGGATAAACACGTACGCGAGACGTGAACGCGCTTCTTCTTGGGAAGAGCCTTCGCGAGGTATTGTGACGCCTTATAATTCTTCGTAAAGACTTACAATGCGTAAGAAATCGCACTATGACGATTGAAGAACGCAAATCAAATATCAACGAATCACCAAAAGTGTGACACTTCGAATTGTAAAACTATATGGTCAAGTGTCATATTTACAATACACAAAAATATTTTATACTTTGTATCAATTTAATATGTATATATGTATATTAAGAAATTTAAAACATAAACATATCTTTTTATTGCAATTAAGGATATTATTTATGATATAATATTATTTATGTCATTTAACATTGTTCGAATCTAGTTTTTCAATTAATTCTTATATTAAAAATTATTCCGTTACAATGTAATATATTTTGAATATATAAATATTTATATATTGATAACAATTGTGAAATTATGTAAAATAACACCAAATTTTATATATCTCTAATATTGATTTTGCAATGTAAGAATTTTTTATCAAAATGTAAAATTTATCCAATGATTTCCATTGGACAATATTTATTTACCGCATATTTTCTCGCGTAACGTATTAAATATGGTGCATGGTCTCGCATTTCGGTTACTGATTTAGATCGAGCATTTATCTTACTATGTGTAACGGTGTCGATGGTTTAACTGGAAAACAAGCAAAGTTACGACGCGATCGGGGAATGAAATACGGAAGCTTCTGTTCACCGACGTGACGAAATAATATGGCATTCTGCTAAACAGCTCGTTCCATCGATCACATATGACATTCGACCTTTGCGCAGTGGTGTCCTGAAATTGCGGCGGCGAAAAAAATGAAGAGTATATATGTACTTATTTTCCACGATGTATGTAGTAGCAGTCTGGCTACCATATAGAGTCCGCGAAAGGAACGCATCGAAGGAGTCGAAAGAACACTACGTTAATCGTAAAATGCGGGCACGACCGATTCCCACTCCGACAGAACGCACGACCCATTGCCCTAAAAGCTGTTCGGTACGCTGCAGCATTTATCCTGGAATCTGCCTCGTAAATTTCCATTTCGACCTCCGTTCTTGGCGAATCGCCGTCGTGGCTGCGAACGTACGACGATTGGTTCTCTCACGTTGCTCGGCGAATAGATATTCGTACGTCGAAGACCATTCGACCGAAAGATCGATACTACTTGTAATTCCAACACGTATAATCGTCTCGAGTATCGCAAAGTAGGAACTGCATTGTAACAAAAAAAATGCTACTATTGAAAAAATTTGAAGAATATCATCTTGATTTTACCATATGATTTTATTTTCTCTTCTTTTAGTTAATAACCGGAATCTTTTACAGATTTTTAATTTCTTTATTTAAAATTCTACTTATTATATTACTTTAAACAAGTTTTCTATTAATTATATTCTATATTATTTTTATTAAAAGAGTCAAGAATTTTGTAAAGATAAAATAAAAATTTCTATGAACATCGCGAAAGCACATAATATGTCAGATATTTTTCAAATATTTTTTGACGATAGACGATCAGATCGTTCGATAGATCGTTTTATTGTACTCTATAATATACGTCGTTGTTTTGGTCACCACGCAATCGGTCAGTAAAATAAACACGGAACAAGTATAGCGCGCTTCTGTATCTGCGCATTGCGGGTAAACGCGAAATGGTTGGGAATTGCGTGATCCAGCGTGGACACTTGCGATAAACAGATAACGACACGGCCGGTGTGTACAATGGGAGATCGACGTGCACCTGACGCGGATCGTGATGCATTTCCTGCGGACCGCTGGACCGAGTTGCGGCTAGAAAGCTCGCTTGGCCACCGAGAGCCATTCGTCAACCCTTTGGGTCGCGTCTGCCCGTCAGTCAATCCTGTCAACCGTCAATCACCGTCGGCTCTTCCCTTCCACTCACTCTTATGCGCCGGCCGAATGCATAATCAGACTGCAGTGTCCCTTATGCAGATAGCGGTGTCTATAGATCGCGCCAAATTGCGGACGCTCGCGAATTTACTGCTCGTCGAATATACCGCGTCGTTGCAGTTTCGCAAACTGCCGGCTGTTATCTTTCCCGAATGCGATTCCTGTTTAATCACAATTTATAAACCCTTACAAGCCAAAAGTATTTTTATTTTGTTTATAGTTTGTGATAATCCCTCTTGTGACATTTATCGTATTTGTATTACTTTCGATAGTTCGCTCGATCATTTTTTTTTTCTTTTTGTAACGATTTATCTTCGGTCAGTTTTACATTTTATTTACGTATTCCAGTTATTGTTGGTTTTTTTGTCCGTTTTGCCTCGATGTCAAGGTATTTCGTCGAGTAATGTATCGTTAAGGATTACTGTGGGTCGCGATGAATTATCAAACTCGTAATATCATTCTTCATTCACGCATAAACGGATAGCACGTAAATATCATGCTACGCAAATTTATATGTACGGTCTACTTCGCTGTCAAATATTTTTTTTTTTGACTTATGAGACACGCATCAATATGAACGAGTGATTGGATCTCGCGATGAACGGCTTTCAGTCTCGCACTTCGTCCTTCCGATGCTCCTTCCTTTCTCGCTCTCGCGCTCGTCGCTTTCTCCTTCTTTCTCTCTTTGTCGTCGTAACTCTTTTTCAGCCGGCCTTGATGGACAGGCTTCATACGCTAATTGCCGATTTTTTTGGCCGGAAAACCAGCTCTGGCCAACGGTTCAACAGGTGTCGTGGTGGTGGGTCACGGCAAACTTTTATTTGAGAGCGTGAGAGCAACGGAGGCAGGAAAAGTGAGAAGGAGAGAGAGAGAGAGAGAGAGAGAGAGAGAGAGAGAGAGAAACAGAGAGAGGAAGAGGAAGAGTGAGGGTGAGAGGGTAAGAGAGGGTGCACGCGGAGTTCAGCGAGCGGGCGGGAGTCTATTAGTTCACCCCGGAAAAACGCGACCCCACCGGCAGCCTCTCTACGTAGACTCGACCCGTTGTTTGGTATCGCTGATTTTTTTCTTTCTTTCTCCCCCTTTTTTCCATTCGAACACGTCGACCACTGTAATCGCTCTGTCGAAGCAATCCCTCAGCCCGTCCTCACGGCAGACGCTCTAATAGCCCCGCGATTCGTCTATTCGATCCAGTTGCCGCATTCCGCTAAAATACGAAGTGGCTGACGAATTAACTCTTTTTCGCTCGTCCTCTTGTTCGTCCATATAAAATTCTGTATGTGGGCATACACAGTTATAAATTCTTTTTTACAATTTTATATATTATATATGTTGATTTTGTATATAATTTGAAAACTATCTTTATTCTTTTGCGCCTTATTTTTATCAATTAAATACGCATTTTTATTTCTATAATACATGTAACGTAAATTATATGCTAAATGCGTCCATTTATTGATAAAAGTGAGATGTAAATACGTATCGGTATAGATGTACTGCATTAGACTGTACTGAAACTTTCTCTCTCTTTCTCTCTCTCTCGCATTTAAAATCGCGCATTTCTCAAACATCTAAGTATTTCACTTTAAGTACAAAAAGTGTACGCTGGTTTAGCTATAAAAACCGGACCTAATGTCTCAAGAGAAAACTCGTCTTTTTCTTAATTCGATTTTTAATGTAAAGAATTTTATTCAAAGAAATAATTTCAATTCATTTGTGACAATGTATATTTATTTTAATCAATTTTGATATAAATTTAAAAGTGAAGGGATTCTGATATAAAGTGCAATGCCTTCAGCTTTATTTTCCACAACTCGTTCATTCTCGCAATTATCACGAGTAAATGATGGAGCAACGATAGTGTAATGTTTATGACGCATATCTACGGTATCATAATTAAGAATCTTTTGTCGACCTTTCTGAAATCGATAATGCGGACATAAACGAGTTGTGATCGAGTCGGGTCGACGCCTCATTGTCATCGGAGGCATTCAAGATCATCGGTGCATGATTATTCCCCGTCGATCGTTTCGTTCATCGCGGCGACATCAAGGGCGAACAGGCCATTCGAGACGAGGATATCATTCTCCCCTACTCCTCTCGTCTCTTCACTCCTACTTTTTTCTGTCAAAAGATGACAAGTCATCGTCGTCATCGAATGAAGAAAGGAACCAAGTGAAGCAGATGCGTCGGCTGCAGATAGAAGAGCCCGCTGCTCATTGAGGACGGGTAATCAATACGTTTCATTTCGGAGAACAATCGAAGGACCATAGGTAACCCGTCGTTCAACGGCAATAACGTTGCAAGACTGGCAAATAGCTTCTTTCCTTGCAAACAATGACCGGAGGTCAATAATACCTATCCGAAATAACTTTATTTAAATGATTAATCGCGTTAAGGCATTATCACAAATGTAATTATCTTGTTTGCCGTATATAAGTGTAACATTAACTCTATAATAGCAAATTACAATATGAATGTCGCTTTTCATGATGACACAAGTAATTACTTTTCGCTTTCGCTTTTATAAATATTTTTAATAAAATCTTTCTTCTCCGTTCTTATAGCTACAAAATATATTTATAAATGTAGAAACTGTTCGTGCATGGAGAGAACGATTTTGCTAAAGTATCTAAAAATTGAGATAAATACAGATACTGAAAGTAATTTTGTTGGACTGTTAAAATTATTATGTAGTATACTCAAGCATAACGAAGAATGCTATAAAAAGTTTTGACATTCTAGCAACCAGCTATTTTCTACACTATTATTTTGATAATAATCAACAAAATTTTTAGATTGTATTTAGTTACAATCATTTAAATACTTTACACATTTTAGATACTTTATTAATATTTTTCTTTTTATGAGCACGTTAAAAATATTATTCTAAAAGAATAATCTACAATATTAAGGTACATTATCCCAATTTATTAACGAAACTTTATCGGACAGAAAAATGAATTTCTGTGCTATTACAGTAAGATTAGATAGATAAGAAAAGTATATACAGTTAGAGTAGATAATAAACACGTAATAGCTTACGGAGTGGAACCATAATTGGTTCCGCGAAGTTATTATTTCCTCCTCGCGTTTTCTCCAATCGATTAGGCTTAACCGCAACAAATACTTGGAATTTCCTATTGCAAACTATTCGCGTACGCCCATCATGTAAAAGGTACCGCGAGTCGCGGAAGACCTGCCATGGCATGTCGCGGTGGTTCGTGTCGCTTCCGGAAACGACGTGCATCTTCCCTGACGTGCTCGCGTGGCTCGTGCGACGGACAACGTCGAGGCTGAACTGGTCGACGGAACAATAAGTTCTTTTCGCATTCGTCATATATCCGTGCCGAGATCCAAGCCTGGGCTCTCCGCGTCAGAGCGAAGTCACGAAACACACAGGAGACACGGAAGAGACAGAGGAGAGACGGACAGTCGTGCGACTCGATCCCATTGGAGAACCAGTGATGCTCGTGGTCACGCACGAACGATTCTCGCACCGTCGTAGGATGACGAGACGTATTCCAGCTTGTATTGTTGTGCACCCGTCCCGCCGTGCGATACCGTAAGTGCCTACATAATACTTTTGTATATCTCCTGGCCAGGAGACGCCGCGCTGGCCATAGTCAGAGCGATGAAAACGAGCGGAGATAATAGCAAAGAGATAAGGGCCAGCGCCTCGTTACATTACATTCGGCATGCCAGCTGTGCAACGACCTCCTTGCTCGTATCCTCCTTGTTCTTCGTTACTTGATCCTTTCTCGCCTGTCTCTCTCTCTCTCTCTCTTTCTCTCTCTGACTGCGCCGTCCAATCTCTTGTCTTTTCGGTCCTCGAAAATCTCCCACCGTGATCGCATTTGCGTCTTCATTACTCGGATTCTATCTTGGTTATCACCCACAGTTGATATTTCAGAAATAACGACACAAGAGGGTCTCAAACTGACACCTTGTGACTCTTCATTTACCCGTTGGATCTTATCCCTTCTTCTCATTTCTAGCGATAAATCTTTGTCTCTTTGGTCTCCCAAGATGTTTGTGTCTTCGTTGCGTGTCAACACTTTCCTAGTCATCAATTACAAATTATATCCTTTTAGAAAGAAATTCCAAAACAACATTACGACCGTTATAATAATTCTTTATGTGTACAATTATATGATATCTGTACTAATTCTATTAAAATAGGTGAAGTGAGTTGATTTTGTCACATATAATGTAGCTTATAACCCTTACAGAAATATAATGCTGAAAAACAGTTTTTCAATAATAAATTGACCAATATTAAATTTCTGGGGAATGTGATACTTATACAAAATCTGCCATAGACACAAGGCTTAATAATGGATAATTTTTTAGCTATGATATATCAATAGTATAAAATTTATGCTCACAGAACATCTTTCGTACAATATAATTAAAAAATTAATTATTATCGAGCCTTGTTTATATGTATATAACATCTTTTGTTCACATTATAAATTAAATACATTATATGTGAATACTAACTCATTTTACCGGGATTAAAATTTTCCAATTAATACAGATTCTTTATTTCTAATTACTTGTAATCATATCAATTTCTTATCTAATTTATTCTTTTTACATTTTTAATAGCGTGATATATACAACAATGCAGCAATGAAAAATATCTATCTCATCTAGTCTGTTCGTCATCCCAACAGATGACGAAACACATAGATAATGAATATAGTGAAAAGTTATTCGACACACGTACATAAAATTATTATGAAATTCCGATGCACAGATTAAAAAATGATTTTTGCCGGACCCATGCGGGCAGCGTCCGCGCCGTATGCAAACATAATATTTGCAGAAATTACGGTTCCATGCTCAAATCCACTTTAGTCTATCTTTATGCGTCTATGTCGAATCAATATTACACATACATATTTACGAGCGAATTCACCTCCAAACCACCAATAAGCCGCCGACCTCATATACATATCCCGGCGCAATCGTTACCGGTGTGTCCCAGGTTTTGATTTTCGTTCTTTGTTCATTTATTTGTTTTTCCCTTTTTACTGAAAAATCTGTCGATTTACGAGGGCCGGCGTTTCCATCGCATCGACATTACCGCGCGCATATCTGGTTACGCGTTTTCATTCGTTTATTTATCGCACGGAAATTTCGCTGATTAGTATCATGCGGACTGCACTAATGCGTTGTCTCGTAATTCATCGATTTTAACGGAGCTGCCGGTCCATTGAATCCGCTACTTGCCTGCTGACATTTGCGCATCGTGACGAGCTCACAAAAACTTGTGTAAAAAAACAACTCGATTCCAGCATGGATATTATTGCAGACTTATTATTGTAAATTATTATCATGTCATATCAGCGTCAACAAATTTAAAAGAAACATTGAAATAATGGCTGTGAATGGAGCTTTTTAATACATTAAATTGCATAAAATCATCGTTATTATAATTATCATTGACAGATCTTTTATTTATCGGCGTGATTTACCATTCAATTAGATTCTTTCTTTCATTAATTTATGTGGTCTTAACGGCAGTTGTACGGTTGTTTGTCTGTCATATGTAATCATTTTAAATTATATAGTCTCGTTCACGATTTTAAAATTGTGAATTGCAAGAATTCTACGAACATATTAACATTACCATTGACGAGTAATCATCAGCCAATATTCATCTTTCAGCTCAACTATCTCTCTGTATAATCTCTTGGTCTTGGGGGTCTCAAAGAATCTATAATATCTTGATACTTTCTTTCTCGGGATTCTTCTCGACTATTTCGTCTATTTGGTTGGCGCGTTCATTATTTCGAAGGTTTTCTGGCGACGACGGCGCCGGGCGTTGGTGCCGCGGTTCTTTACGACGCGGAATTATCCTTCGACGTCGTTGTCTTCGTCACGATCGCGCGCAAAATTCTCCAACGCCGGCGGAGATAGCGCCGGTGGACGGATCCCCACGGGATGAAAATGGACAAAGTTTCCCTCGCACGACAACTGGGATGGAGCCTGACTCAACCCGACTCGACTCCAGTCGACTTGGATCGACTCGATTCATTCCCTTTCTCTCTCTTTCTCCCTCCCTCCCCTCCTCCCTCTCTCATTCTTCCTTCTCTGCAGCTTCCCTTTCCCGCTCTTCTCCGACTCGTCCTTCGTGCAGATCCAGCTCGACCCGTTGCAGTTCGGCTCGCATAAACTTGCGGCGATACACTTGGCGCTCGTCCTGAAACGCGAGAGTCGCCTTGTTGGGCGCCACGAGATAAAGTCACCTCTCTCTCCCTCTTCCACGCTCTCTCATTCACCGTCTCGCCGGCATTTCTCCTTCTCCTTTCCAGCCCGATTCCAGCGCGCACATTAGGCTTGGGATAAAGGATAGAACGTATCTCGAGCAGAGAGAATACCTATACACACGGGGAAAGAGAGAGGGTTAGGGAACAGTTCTAAAGTGCCGTTGGGTGGCGGCGTGCCGGCAACCCCCGGTCGCTATCGAAGGGAAAGAGGGTCGGGGGTGGCGGTGGCGGCGGCGGCGGCGGCGACAGCGGGGGATAGGATTGTACGAGCGAGCGGTTCGTGGATGGCAAGGCTGCAGGTTGGCCCGGCACCGAGCCGAGAGATTGGATCCCGGAAATGAGACAAACCGATGGAACCCCGAACCCTCTCTCCTCGTCGAATCCGCCGGACGAGGGAAAGGAGGAAAGCGGTGGAAATACGCTATGCTCTCCTCGATAGTCGCCGTTATCCCGCGATGTATCTACCCTATCAGCTCTTTCTCTCGTCCCACCGCCGCCACCGTCGCGCGTTTCCTTGTATCTCCTTCGCGTTCCCGGATGACTTTGTCGCCAAAATTATGAGATTGATCCGGAGTCGACGCGCTGTCCGGGCGGAATGTTGCGGACGGGCAACGATCGACTGTTCCATTTCCAGTAACCACTAAACTACGACATAAAGCCCGATTCGCCGTGAACGCGCGATGCATTTTTATCGCGGTATATTTCCTGAGGATACGTGACGTATACTTTTTCTTTAATTTACTCTTGCGCGTTTCCAATGAATTAATATATCGGCCGATCGTCACCAAGGCTCGTTTTAATATAATCCCGAGTTCTGAAAATAGAATCGATCATTGCAATTTACGCCGATAAAGGCATAATATATTGCCAGCGCGGAGCTGCGAATTCACTAGTAGATCCTGAGAGGATGCCTATTGCCGGCTTACCGATTCTGGAATGCTGCCAATTCAGAAAATCATTTCCAGGACATCGTGCGTTGGCCGGGAAAGAGCATTTATGTCTTAACAAGAGTCCAACTTCGCGGCCAAAACTACTCGCATGCATGTAATTCGAAAGTACAGTAAGAGGCGGTTATCTTGCAGATTCTTCGAAAAAGGCAAGCACGCGGAGACGTAACAGGTGTTGTTACTCGCATTCAAATTAGAATTACTACTGGATAAGTATTTAATTATTTTTAAGATGTTGCTATCTCGTAGATATTTGTTTCTCCCTTTACCAGTCGATTATTAGTTTCAAAATAATACAATAACTATTATTATTGAACATATAATAATTGTACCTTTGGTGAGCTTGGTTATAGCGTCATTATGGTTTCCCGATTCAGTCAGAGCACTACTGGAATTGATTAGTTAATTAAATAACGATGAACAATCGTTCCTCCTAATTAATTAGATTAATTAGCAAATTCAACATTTTGCATAAAGTTATATAGGACCGACCTATGTACCATTCTCTAATTTGTAGAAACATTTTACTTTTTGAATAATATTATCTAACATAAATTCTCTTCGCAAAATTAACTAATTAATTTAAAAAATATTATCGATAGCGTAATTGCGCAAGTTTTATCTATATTTATTATTGATTTAAAATGCAATTTTGTTATATTATTTTTAATTACGTTATTATGAAATTAAAATCAATACAATTATATAAACATTGAATAGCATAATTTTTTAAATAATTGAAATTTATTTCTTTTTGTTATTAAATTTGCAGTTTGTATATGTCTCCGTATATATTTATAAAGTTCTGATGAAAATCTGTGACTGAAGAAAATAAAAAAAAATTAAAAAGAATTTATCTTTTCTTTCAAACGTATTTTTATTCAAATTTTTATTCAAATTGTCAGTTGGACTCAATATTTAATTTTTAATTACAAAACATGTAAATGCAATCTGTATAAATATTACTATTTAATATTGTAAAACGAATTCGCGCGCAGATAAAAGAGAACGGCACAGTTCATCCCTATGTGCTTAAAGATAATTCTTGGAAAGCCTGGACCCGATACAGCGCGGTAGCTAGGTTTGCGCTTGATCACACCAGTGGACAAGGAAGGGTTACCAGGGGTAGACCAACGGTGGGACATAGAAAATATGATGGATCCGGACTCGTCGTCTTTCCGTCCCGTGGCGATCATCCGTCAACCCTTTGAAACTTGACGGAAGTCCCGGCCGTGTGGCGCGGCGGCATGCTGTACGTGTATGTGTGTATATACGGGGACATGGACTATGCGTGTGTGCATTATATCCACGACTGGCCCGTTCACCGAGTGGCTGGAAGTGCGCTTTCGCGCTCTCGCACGCTCGCTCATTCGTCCGTTGTGTGTGGCCCGACCGCGTTATACGCGCTGACTGCACGCGCGCACGACAACGGCGCGTTCTCGCTCTCACGGGTGATAAATGGTTCGATCAGGCGTCGATGGAAGCACAGTCGGGGCTACTGCTGCCCGATGCTGCAAACTGCGAACCGTCACCGGACGGCGGTGACGTGGCCGGCTTCCGAGAGGCGGATGTCCATCTTCGTCCCGTACTTTTTTTTTGACGTTATAGAATTTTTACGCCCTTCTGACACATGGGCAATGCTGTTCGTATGCTATGCGATATCGAAATTCTAATCTTTCCTTTCCTCTCTTTTTTTTTTTTTTCGTATTACTAGTACCTTTCTTTCGTATCTTCTGTGCCATACTACTTTCTTCCTTCTCCATTTCTTCGTTCGGCTTTCATCGCCTTACGACGGTCGATACGGGTCTCTTTTCTCTCTTTTTTTTTTCTATTTTACTCGGCCGCGCTTTATTCGCGGATGTTCATTTGGCGCATTTGCATAATTTATGCATGTTGCGGAACGCCACTCGGTTCGGCGTTATAAATATGTAAACGTTCCCGTCGTAACGCGGAATGTTCCGCTGCACTTCGCGATTCGTCGTTCGCCTACGGTAACGTAGTATTTGTCTCGATACGCAGATACAGCGTATTCCCTCCGCGGACGACTAACCGAGAAGCGCAACGAATGGTCCTTGGCAATCCATGTCGAGAGTAACTGAGTTTTTAAAATCGAATTTCCGCGACGATATATACGGCCGTGATCCCGTTCCACACGGGCGGTAGACATTAACGTAAACTTGTGTCTCGACTTTTGCATTTCTCCTCTTTCACCCTGGCTGAGGAAGGTTGCGGGCGGGAGGGAGGGAGGGAGGGAGGAAGGGGTGGCTCGCGGTTAGTAGGGTCGCGTTTAATGCAGTTTCGGGCGTTCGAGCGGCAAATCCATCAGGCGAATACCTCGGGCATCGCCGTACCCCACGGGGCGGATAAATACTTATTTAACGCGCTTATGCATGCAGCCGCGGTAGCGATACGACCCGTAAATCTGTCCGAGGAAGTACAATGCTGCTAATTATATACATTCCCGTGACGCGAGAGAGGGAGAGCGCCCGTCCGTGAGGGTCGAAAGAGAGAATAAGAGAGAGGGAGAGGGAGGGAGGGAGAGAGAGACAGAGAGAGAGAGAGAGAGAGAGAGAACAAGAGGGCGACCTCTGGCACCCCAAGAGCGGCGAGCCACGCTCTGGAAATCCTCCCCGTTCTTCACTTCCTACCATGTCTCTCTCTCTCTCTCTCTCACTCTCCGGACTGTGCCATCGGCTCAAAAGACTCGCAGATTTATTGCCAAAGAGAGGAGGGAAAATGTCGACCTAAGCTCATACGTACCGGCTTGGCAGTTTGTATGCCCGCGCACTCTCCGCCGAGAGAGACTACCGAGAAGAGGGAGTTCGCGGAATAAGGAGTAAGAGGGAACACGAGAGAAAGAAGGACAACTGGAGACGAGAGTAGCGTACAGGGAGAGACGGGGGGAAGGGGCTATCGGAAGGGGTAACTCGTAGAATGAGCAGAGGTTGAAGGAGGCGAAGGGGGGAGGGGGTGGGTGGGTCGCCAGTCAAGAGGGGCAGAAACTGGCAGTAGAGGAAAGAGAACGAAGCTATAAATTCCATCCCTCCACGTCTCCGCTCGTCGTGCTATATCGCTGATTTATAAATATGACTGTAGCGAAGTATAATAATACGTACGTACCCACCGAGCCGCGTCGCTTTTCTCTCTCCCTTTCTTCCTCTTCCTCTTTCCCTTATTCTCTCATCTTGTTTCCCTCGCTCTTCCTCTTTCTCTCGTTCATTCTCTTTATCTCGTTTTCTCTCGCTCTCTTCTTTCCACCGTCTCTTCTAACCTTGTCTTTCTTTCTCTAACCCCCTGCTTCTTCGTACCATCTACCTCTCTCCCCCGTGGTACGTGCTTTATACAGAGAGGCGGCAGACTCCCTCTTCGTCTGTCGACTTTCCTCTTCCTCGGTCGACTGCACGGGCACCTACCCAACCGACCACCAACCTGCCTTGCCTTGCTTGCCTGCCTGCCCGCCTGCCTCCTATACGTATCCCAGAGCCGTAATTGAAAATTGATTTACGCGGTCCAGGCTGTCAGTCGCCCGGGTAAAGATGAGAGGAGCCTCCATCCGGTTTCGTGAGGGTAGTTGCTGCCGCCGCGGCGTATAGAGAAGGGAGGAAGAGGAATGAGGATGAGGATGTCGAAGCTGGAAGGTAAAACCGGGAGAAAGAGAAGAGGAGGCGGTGGTGGAGAGACGCCGCTGGAAGAGCAACGCTACTATCGCGGAGGGACTAGGAGGAGGTCGGTTGCGGTTGACGTGGAAGGGCGAAGAGGAGACCGGGCGGCTGGTAGGGTAAGGTGCGGGTGGTAGGGAACGACACGGAGGGAAACAAAAACCAGACTTCAACACGCCATCGCACCCTTACGGTATAACGTCACTTGCAGAATATAATCAGGATTTGTAGCGAAGCGTGGAGTCGTGCCGCGCGGTCGGTGCCGTCTCGCAAGCGGGAGAAGAGGTCGGTTTCGAGAGAAGGACGAAAGGTATACTCCGACGACTGAGGGGGGGAGGGGGAGGGGAAGGCCAGGGTGGTGGAGAATCGGTGAGAGAGCGGAGGCGCGGGTGAGACGCCCGAGTGTTATTAAGGCGCGACAAGAACTTCGGCGTGATGAGCGAACCGCCGCGCCAGAAGATACCGCCCGTGATTTATGCGACAGCGACATCCAACCAGCGAGCATCGCCGAACCCCAGAAACGATTCTCCGCGTATCGTCTCGTGACCAGTCGCCCGCCGACCGATATCGCGAGGCCGATCTCCAAACATCATTGCGGCGTTGAAATCGGGAGAAATTTACGTTCCAACGTCAAAACTTTTCTCAACGCCGAAGGAACGAACGTGGAAACCAATCCTAGTGCTTTATTTGGACGAACTGAGCGTATGTCATGAAGATTGATATTTTGATGACTTTGCTTTATATTAATTTTAGATTCTACTCTTTTCGCAAAACGCACATGTATTTTTTGTGACGTAATATTGTTAACAGCATTTCATATAGGTATCAAAATGCTCTAATTTTTCTCTAAATTTTTTAGTAAGAGTGAAATCTTACTCAAAATAAAAATTCATTCTAATTAATGGCAAAAATATTGCTACTCGGAATGGAGTATCGTTTCACTCTTTTCATAAGAAGGAATATTTAACTTCAATCATAATAAATATTTTATTTGTTTGAAACATTAATCAAGATTACTTTAGAATGAGACCAGAAATTACGTCGTAACCTAAAAAAATATTTATTTAGTTCTTGTTTGTATTTTATCTCTGCAGGAAGAAGCATTGTCGACATGTAATATCGTCTCGACAAAACACAATGTGACACGTGATGAAGTCTATGTGACTTGCTTATCGAACTTTTTCTGGCTTGATGTATGCACTGATTCCAACTGTTACAATGATGTAGAGCAAATTCAAATTCATTCTCTCATTGCGAGTGAAAATATTCACTCCACGACACAGAGTGGAAGAATTGACTTCATATGAATGAAAAGTCACTTCAATTTGACTCGGTAATCACTCAATTTTTTGAGTGGAACTTCATTCCAAGAAATTTAGAGAGAGACCGTGCGGTGATAGGTAAGAAAATAGGATAATTAATTGCGTGGATCAAAATTTCTAATGTAAAAGTAACAAAAGTAATAACGTTTCACACGCGTGTCGCACTGATGTCAGCATTGTGCTTTTTCAAACGCGTTACAGCCTCGAAGGAGAGCGATTGCACGCGGCGCGTAATCCCGCGGCACGATTCACACGCGCGGCGCGCTGTGACGCGTGAAAAATCACCAGCTGATTTGGCCGCACGATGGATGATTAGTTGCCGACCGTACGTCAATGTACGACCATTATTTATTGGCAGCAGCTGACATTCAGACGTGCGCTACCCTCTGTGATGCTCTCTCTCTCTGTCTCTTTCTCTCTCCACTCTGCACTTCTCTCGCTTCGCTTCCACCCCCGAGGGATCGTTTCTCCCGACACTTCTCCGCACCGTTGCTCTCCTCCCTTCTCTCTTTCTCTCCACCGCTGTCTATCTTCTTCTCATCTCGCTCTTCACTCTCGCACGCGTCTTTTTTCCATTGGACTGACGTCTCCCGTCTCCTTTCACTTCTCTCACTCGCGCCCTAACTTTCTCATTCCGTCTCTTTTCCCCGTTGTCACCAATAAGTCAAAGTTATCCCCGGCAGAGAAAAATGCCAGGCGTTTCCCAGAGCAGAGAAAGGCCGGCTTTCTCGCGTGATTTGTGGCGACCGTTCGCTCAACTCACAGCGCCAATGAGTCGGTCAGTCGTAAATATCCTGGCGGGACCCATGGACCGATGGATGGACGCACTGACAGGGCCAAGAAGGTGCTGCCTTTCATTCCGATATCACGATACGTTGAAATTCGCTCGAGGGCGAGTCTTTATCTTTCTTATTTTCATTTAAAATGCTTGCAAAACTCCTTTTGTGAATTTTCTTAATACGTTGTGTAAAACGGGTTGAAAATGATACAATCGCTATCGTATCATCGCTTCTCATATTTCTATAAATATATATAAAAAAAATATATTAGATAACAAACAAAAAATATTAGACTTGCGTCAAGTTATCAATAGTAATAGTATTTGCATAATTAATAGTACGCATTATAGCATTATAATTCATTTTCAAGATACATTATATTTATTAATAAACCTATATACATGTAATTATTATTATGTAACATTAGAACAATAATCATAATTATAATAACATATAATAATAACATATATTTCAAAAATCTTTTAGTTTTATATAATTCGATTTGCAAAATAATAAAAGAAACGAGATTACACAACTTATATAAAAATTTCAAAAATTTCATGTTTACAAGAAGAAAGTTTAAACTTATTGATATTCTCGCATACAAATATATTTTATTATTTTGCAATGATCGGTCAGCGAGTTTATACGAGCATCTAACAGTAATGCACCATCGTAAGAAATGTCTAAGGATCGATATTAAGATCGATAGGACTCTTGCAGCTCGCTGTTCTACGTGCCTACGACGTTCTGGAATTACTGTCGGGCGAGGGTACGTAGTTTCCGGTACTATCTTACCGAAGACAGATAAGATACTTCCCTGGTAACTGGGAATTATACGTTAGGGCGGTTTCGAACGGTCGTCGTTCCAGCAGGCACGATCCAACTTCCGCAAAGCTGCTCGAAGGAAGGCTACCTGAGTGGTACTTAACGAAGAATAATTGGATAGCGATAAATACAAAATAATTAACCTCTATTAACAACGCCATCAAGTGTCCGCAGAAAGGACGCATAATTTAATGTATACATACTAGTAATAGAATATGTATGCAACGTTATTTATGAAATCAGTATGGATATAATATTGAAAAATAATAAATATTTTTAAGTACTGGAAAAATTGTATACTTAATTATATGATGAATTTTCTTTTAATTCCAAAAGAATTTAAAACTTGTCAATATAAATGTCTGAAAATTATGAAACTACTACATGTATATATTAACTGATAAATACATAAATGATAAATAAATATAAATAAATGATATATAAGCTTGATTATAAGATAACTGTGGAAAGATGAATCTGAAATACCTTTTTGTATTTATATACGGCAATATATGCAGAATGTATATGGCAATCAAGTAGAAACAGGATTAAAACATGCTGGTAACGAAGCATCGAAGAGAAGGAGGATAGACGCTTGAATTGCCGATCAAATTCACGATCCTTTCTCTATCCACCCACTTCGACAGTGCAGCTTAGTGAGTGAGTGAGTGAGTGAGTGAGAGAGAGAGAGAGAGAGAGAGAGAGAGAGAGAGAGAGAGAGAGAGAGAGAGAGAGAGAGAGAGAGAGAGCTCCACCCCTCCCTTAAATCACTCATTCTTTAATAATAGACAGATCCCATTATAATACCTGAGATTTATATCCGTGGCCCCCTTTTCTTTTGAGCGATAAATTTCATAGCTTTTTTTAAATCTTTCTTTCTCTGCGGATTAACCGACTACTCGGATATGATCAGTTCGTCTAATAGAGGCAATGCGAATTGAAAGTAGCGTTGTTATCTTCAACAGTCTAAAATTTTATTACTTACAATATTCTAATTACTTATATTATTATAATTATTCGATGTTAATTAAATGTTATGAATCGTGAGCATTATGAACATTGTGTTAAATTTTCATATCTAAAATATTTATCTCTTTATAGATTCAGATAAAATAGAATATACTTGATCTTTGCATATACTTCTTGTAGTTGTAATTCTCTGTTAGTAGTTGCGAAAAATTAAAAAGGGATTATGGCGCGTTATAGTGAAACAAGACTCGATGCAGAAACATAACTGGATTACCGCAGGAGACACTTAAACCATGTTCCCGTGGCAGACTCCGTGGCAGATGAGAAGGAGAGAAAAAGAAAAGAAAAGGGAGTGAAAGGCGGAAAGACTATGATGGAGTATAACGGGAAGGACGAAAGAGAGGAAAGCGAGGAGAAATTGAGAAAGAGAGGGACGGAACAGAAAAGAGAGGTTTCGTTAAGTCGCGCCGACGTCGCATGTGCACGGCCAGGGCGAACCGGACCTATAAATATTGTCGAAACGCGTCAAATAAATCTGAAGCTTTCCCATGTTGCAAGACAAAAAGGAGCAGGGTAAGCGATGGTCTGATGGCCGCTGCAAGGGTGACCCCTATTTATTGCCGAATTAAAGCGCGTCACCATTAATTTGCATGCCATGAGCGCGATCGCGGAGGAGCGTCAACATGCGTCTGGCATTCCACGTCGTTTGACGAATCTTGCGATCTCGGCGTCGCGCTTCATAATTACGCGCCCGTTAATTCGTCGTGGCTCCGTCGCCTCGCTGCACGCTAGCACGCCAGCAAACGTTTGTTTTGTTGCTCCTGGTCTCTTTCAGTCATCTTTTATTGAACGGTTCTGAATCTAATTTTATATCGCGAGACACACGGAACTCGCCATCGAGGCAACGATTGATCACGTTTATCCTCCCCATCATCGTCACACATTACTGTAAATTTAAGAGCTTAGTGAATACTCCATATATGAATTGCCAAAAAGCCATTAGTAATTTTTAACGACATAAAACACATTACTATTTTTCTTTATTAACTTTGAGGAATAAACAAACAACAGTTTTTGCATTCTCGAAGCCTTGCGGTTCCTAAAG
Organism: Acromyrmex echinatior; assembly: GCF_024713525.1. Classification (NCBI taxonomy): domain Eukaryota; kingdom Metazoa; phylum Arthropoda; class Insecta; order Hymenoptera; family Formicidae; genus Acromyrmex; species Acromyrmex echinatior. The sequence goes on along the minus strand of NC_141856.1, from coordinate 11,891,235 downwards.
ATCCGCGGAAGCGTCTTATCTGCTGTGTTTCTTAATGTCAAACATTAGGAGACAGAACTTTTTCCAACATTTTCAAGTCTAATTGCGGGAGATAGTCGCGTGTCTCTCCTACAGCTTCTCGACTAATTGCTCGAAACAATTAAACCCAAGGATCGAATTCGCTTTTCTTGCGTTCCATTCCCCTCTTGTTTGCGCGTCCCTTCCGCGTTTGTTTTCTCGAAACTGAAAATCGTTGCACAAGGAATCGCGCGCTGCGTCGTGTCGCGTCGCGTCGTGCGCGCGGGACGAGCCGGTGTTGGTGTCTCGGGGTGCGAGCGGCTCGATCCACGCCATAAATTAGCAATTATTTAATTTTCGTAGGGCCCGGGGTCCTTAGACGGCTCTAAATCAGTCTCCGTTGCAAAAAGCATAGATAACTATGACGCATGGCTCCCAGGAAGAGACAGGGGTGCGCTCACCGGATTGTGGCGGTGGTGACTTGGTTCAGGCTAGGGGGGGAGGGAGAGTGAGTAGGGTAAATGACGGGGGTAAGCGAAGAGGACTCAGGAATAGCGAGCTATCACGCTTCGGTGGTGTAGCGGCAGGGAGAAAAGGGGGTGACAGGATCGTCGAGGATCTCGTCGGTGGGGGTCCGCTCCACGATAACTGTTAGTTTCGCGGTGCCGTCGTGGCAGCAAACGATGCGACGATTCCCCGTTCCTACTTCTGTTCCTCATGACGACGAAGGACCGACGTCGTTGCTGGTTCGCTGCTGTCGCTGCTCTGGCTGGCTGGCTGGTTGCACGATAGCTGGTGGTGGGCGCACACTGCCACCGTTGCTGCCGGTTCATCGTTGTGTATGTAAATGTGGACGAGAGCGAGATATAGGGAGAAAGAGAGAAAGACAGACAGAAAGAGAGAGAGAGAGAGAGAGAGAGAGAGACGAAGCGGGCGAACGAGCACACGGAGCTGGGCACAATGGCAACTAGTTTTAATTACAAAGTAAGGTGAAGCGATCAATCATAATGATGTACGTGAGGCAGGCGCGGCCTCTGGGGTGTCGAGGGTGGGAAGTGGCGAGGAGAAGGTGGAGAAGGACGAAAAGGATGGAGACTGGGACGGGGGAGGAGGGGTCGATGCCGCTCCGGGGTGGGGTGGAGAGGGCCCCCGCGTACACTTTGCGTATAATTTACTGGCACTGGATATACCTGAAGTTATGCTATACCGAAGCTGCCATCGTCCTTCTTCGTCCCGTGTGTCTCTTTCTCTCCTTCCTGCCATCGCTCTTACCACCGTACTACGATAGAGTAGATTTCTCTCTCTTTCTCTCTGCCTCTCTCCCCCCTCCCCCTCTTCTGCTCATTCCCACCGTATCTTTCTCCTTCCCCTCTACCTATGACTCTGTGCGCTTCGTCTGGCCGACTGGCCGCCATAACTCTCGGTCGCTCCCTCCGAAATATCTGATGCGCCACGCGATATTTACGATCAGCACGCCCTGGCGAAACCCGGCGCTGAAAGCCTGACGGCGATCCTTCTCCTTCTTCGCCTTCTTCCGTCCAACGTCTGATTCTTGCTCGTGCGTCTATCACCTTTTTCTTTCCCGCCCTCTCTCCTTCCTTCGACCAGGACTGTAAACGAGGTCACAAAACGCGCAGGAGATCACAGCGATTATTGTTTAAGATTATGATTTGACGATTAATACATACAACTGAATCTACAGTTTGATTACATTCTACAAATCTATCCTCCTATAAAGATTAATTATGTCATGAATCGATCCATGACGAATTAATTTTCATTAGTTTTGTCAACATCGATCAGGTAATTACACAAGTTTGTTCGCAATGATGCATCGTGTTGCATAAAAAAGATTGAAATACATCATAACATATGTATCTCTTCGTCGCGCATGTCACGGGAACGAGCGAATCTTCACAGTCCGAATGTGCGATCTTCTGCGCGGTCGTGGCCGTCTCGCCTGTGGACGATACGGTCATGAATATTGCGAGCGCCGGTATTTTGAGCCAGCGTGACGAGCGTTGATGGGGATTTACCTCGGCCTCTCCTTGTGTGGCTCGCCGCAAGAACTCCGCGGCCAAAGAGAGTTCGCCTTTTTCAGCTTCCTCCGTCGTCCCTTCACCGAGACGTCTCCGCGCGCATGGTACCTCAGGATCCTGCCTCCCTCTGGTCTGTGCCCTTTTTTGCGCACCCTTTCTCTCTAGCTTTCTCAGTTGCTCGCTCGCCCTTTCCTTCCTACTCGTCCTCTCGACGTGCGTCTTAACGCGCGCGTGAGCGCAGACATCCCTCGCGTGACGGGCTGATGTCCATCAGCTACCGCGGCCACCATCATACAACCGCCGCTGCTGCAGCAGCAGCAGCAGCAGCAGCAGCCGCTGCCTCCACTGCCGTCGCCAAAACAAAACGTAATTATTTCACGTGATTAGCTGACCGACCGACCGACCTGCAGCTGCACTCTTGCGGGAGCGCTCACGCGGCATCCTTCTTCCTCGGAATGCGTAATGCACCACGTGTGAAACGACGCCTTGTAACCCTTTCGCTTTCTTCCTACCTGTCCGGTGAATCATTAATGTAAATCACCGGCATGTCGTGCCGCGGCTAACGATCCAGAGCAGCGATTCGCTTTGACGGCGCCCGATGGATATGTGGATCCGCACTAATTTAGGGATCCGGCTGATCTCTTCGCCGTGAGGCATGGTACCTGATGCGAGTAATGCGTCAATTTGTCTATGTCGGACTAAGGTAGCGCAGTAGCATTGTGCATACTTGCGTGAGAAAAAGATGTGTTAAGGTATGTGTGTTCTCGCTTTCTGATAGAAATTGCTGAAGAGATGAATTACGTGTAGGATTAAGGATTTATACAAGGAATTTTAAAGCAATGTTTGTTCACGGGAGGAACTTGACTAGTGATAATTATGATTTAAGTATAATAATCTCACGTACAATCCACGTTTTAAATTCTAATTTCTAATTCTCCCTTTATGTGAGATTGAGGCAAGTAAATAAAAATTTTTATTTAATCCGTAATTGCAACATATGATCTTGGTGACCCTAAAAATAATTTTATAGTGTATCCTGAAAAAAGAAGGTCAATACGTGCTTATCTAATAAGATTTAGGAACAATAAATTCTATAAGTAATAAAAATCTTATTTGTCTTTAAAACAGCCTTATATTATATTAATTACCAGTTTAAGAAAATATAATTAAACTCGAAACATTAAAAAAAACTATGCTATCAAAAACACTTTATAATTAATAAGTTCCAAGGACCCATATATTCCAAGGATCATAATTTAATGTCGCAAAATATGTGTTTTTTCTATAGCTTAAAAAAATCTCATCAATTGAGATACCGCATTGCTAATATTTCGCAATTAAATACATGCTGTAGTTGCAATGGACGCGGACGAAGCGAGTAATCTTCTAATCGGATAATCCGTATATTGAAGAAGGAAGCTTTTGAGACAAGCAGTCTTACACAGGCAGAATATAGAAAACGATCTGCCGGAATCTGTGCAATTCAATTCGTCCGGTCGATCCAGCGAAGCTAAAAGCTAAACATTATTGGCTAGCTCGCGTGCTGCATGCGCAATGAAATAATAACGCCGCGAAATCTATTAGACACGTGAGCGTAGCTTCTTTCTTCTTTAACGACCGCCGGAAGGTCCCGCGGTAGCCGGAGGCTTTATAGCGGCTTCGTGCACTGTGAGTCACTCACGCGTGCACACGGCAATGGCCGTTCGGAGCTACGCTCAGCACGCGTGACCTTACCATGGAGAACGATCCCTCGTAACCTTGAAATTTCCCCGCGCGAAATCGACAGTGAGCCATAAAATTCATGATCGCCGTCGCGCACGCAGCTAAACCATTCTCCCTCCACGCGTCGGTACAAAAGCAGAAATTATATTAATCTAGACATTATTAATCTTCCGAGATCTAATCTACGCGGAATAACGTCTATTTCAAGCAAATTTTATTATAGTTACATCTCACGAATACATTGGACGAGGAATAGTTTCGTTAGTTTCATTTAGTGTCGTAGAAACACTGTTCTGCAGTCCGCGAGGTGCAAAAATTGGCGTGTGCAAGAATGATCAAAAAAGGCGAGGTGAGGCGACTTTTTACCGCGCGTTATACGTTTATGCGTTTTTAATTACCATCAGCCGGAGTATAAACGAAACGCGTCTGATAGCGTTGTTAAAAATTCGCTTTATTACGTGTGTATCATCGAATCATATACGAGATAGTAATTATCTTAGCTACTTCTTTGTTTTTATTTTTTTTACTTCCCTCCCGTACCTTATCGTTTTATGTGCCGAGTTCGTTTCTCGGATGAAAGTTCAGCCTTAGTACCGGCCCGAGCATCAGCCATTAATTAAATATAAAGTAACTGCGTTGTCAACAACGTACTCGGCAGCTCGGCTCTTCCGCGCCGACAGCAGGGAATAACAATAAAAATGATAATCCGTGCTTCTCGTGCCCGATCGAAGGGGGTAGGAAAACGGGATGAGCGTAAAGGAAACGATATGCCATTTTCAGTGGGCTGCACGGCCGTACGTGCGCGCGAGTGTTGGTGCTTATCGCGGCCGTGAATGCGAGTAATTTCACACGACTAATTAGCCTCTCGTTAGCCGATGCTGGCCCGTTCCAGGACGCGAGGACGGACGCGCGAGAACGGAAGAAAGGAAAAAAAAGAGGACAACGAGATGATAATTTTGCAATACAAATCCGCGACTTATCGGATAACTCGTCTCCCCCTCCGCTCTTGTGCGTCCCTGTCGCGTCGGAGTAGGTTCGCGAGGCGATTAATTAAATTCTCGGGTAATCAAATATGTCACTCAGCCGTCCGGTTTTAATTAAAGTTCGGACATTATCTATTTGCTTTATCATCGTAGAGTTGACTAGCACAGACTCCACGGACCCGAGGGACGAGGAAGTCCGTGGCGAGACGAAACGGGGCGAGGGCGAGCAGATGAGCGTCAAAGTGATGGGAGAGAAGTTGGCTGACACCCGATCGAAAGTGTCACTAGCCTCTTCTGATAGATTGCGATTGGACGCTTGTGCTCTTTTTGGCGAAACCGCCGTCGTCGCCGCACTGCTGTCCCTTCCGCGTTTCATTCCCTACTTATCATTATCATCGTGAAACGAAGCTGCCGAAGTGCGTTGTGGTTTAACGATATTAATTGATCCAATTCCGTTGTTGAGTGCTCGCGGACATTAGCGTAATTTGTTTTAGTGAGTGCAAAATTTTAGAAATATAGTAAAACTACGTAGCCCCGTCTTCATTTATCAATCACATTCAACGGTTAAACATGCGGCCCTTTGATCTCGAATCTTATTTTTCTAATACGAAGATTACGCGCGCGCGTTCGACATCATCGCACGTGGGAAAAGTTAAATGACGATATTTAACATTCAATATGCTTTGCGAATGCAGACTGAAGAATTCACGTGGAGATTCCATTAAACGTTACTCATCAGTTGTGCATACGTACAGATGCAAATACAATCACATACAGATTTATTAAGAAGAAGTGCACATACATCACGTATATTTTTATGTTTAAATTGAAGAAATAACGTTGTAGTTTATTTTGAACATCAACAATTCATTATGTCCATTTATCTAACACTTACATTCTAAAAAATATAGATGTGAATTTAATGCCAATTTATATAATTTTCATCATGTTAGTATTGATATAAACATCAACAGATTTAATATTATACTATGCGTGGATTTAACATCCTAATTTAAATGATTATGTTAAATCCACAATTATATCAGTATTTATATTAATACTATCACGGAGAGAATTATATTTAACAATCACATTATAAAAATATTGATGTAGACTTAACACCGTGCATCTATAATTCTCATTGAGTTGGTGTTAATATTAACATTAACATGATGTAAATTTAACCGTAAGTTTCAAATCCACATAACGATGATGTTAATATTAATAACAGTTATAAATCTATTCCATGTTGGTGTTAATATTAATATCAATACGCCGGTGAGAATAAGATATATAAACACTACTTGGTGTTAAATCCACACCTATATTTATTTAGAACTACGTGGTATTAAATCTATTATTCGTCCGTATTTTTCAGAGTATAAGGTATCAATAAAATAATCGTGAAACGAAAACTTTGTCGCGCTGATCCGAAGCGAGTAGCAAATAAACAAATGTCGATCGACATAGATCCTTGATGATGGTAAGGTGATAATTTCCGCGATTTGCCAGGAATTTTTCCGACACGGTAATCGTCGCGAGGACGCTTCGTGTTCTTTCACCCTCTTTTTTTTCCCACCCTCCTCGATTAGAGGAGCTGCTGACGTCCTTCTTCGCAGCCGCCGCCGTTGTCGCCTTCTACGTTGGTAAGGCGGTTTTACGTCTTATGAGTTCCCAACTGCAGCACCTCTTCTATTCCTCGCAATGATTTCGTCGCAATCACCCTCGTCTTACCCCCGCGCCAAGAGCCTCGACGACGGGGCGGTAATATCGGAGAATGGCGCGACGAAACTACAAGAGGCGGAGAGGCCGACCGACACTTTTGTCAATACACCAAGAAAGAAAGAGGAAGACGCCGACAGGGTGGTGGCGTCTCTCTCGGCTGGCGTTGCCGCTATAAAGACCACTCGTGTCATTTCGCAATGACGAAACTTTGTCCTGAATTCTCCGTTTCTCTCGTTCTACGAACCAGCCCCGCGTCGCCACGCCGATCTCCCTTGCCTCATCATCCACCGCGTTTACCCCCTCGAGTACGAGGTATAGCACGAGTTTGTTAGTTTGAGCAGTTCGGTAGCTGCCGACTTGTGTCAGTACACTCACCGTTCTTTCCGTTCTGCCTTTCTCGCCCGTTTCTTCTCTTTTCGCCGCCTAATCTTCCGCGTTTCTCGTTCATTTTCTCCCGTTTCTCTCGCTGCTCACTCGTCCTGGCTCACTCCGTCTGTTTCGCGCACGTACATACCCTAGTCTACATCGGGCAATAACAAACTGCTCGACGAAAGTATCGAGAAACAAAAGATATATGAGGTGGCGGAAGGGGTTTGAGAAAGCCAACGGCGCGGAGAACGACACGGGATGGACGACGCTGAGTGAGTCGACGATGGGAACGATATTACGTCTTGTCGGACGCCATCTTCCTCTTACGACCACCCGTCACCTCCAGAAACTTACGAGGATGAGTGGCCGAGAAGTTGCCGCTGCGACTGAGCACTCGGCAGATTTCAGGATTTTTCGAGAAGACACGAAGCATAGACGGAATATCGCCAATCGATTGGTCTTACTCGCCAAGTTACGCATCTGGGTTTAATCAGCGCAATGTTCTTGGTCTGGAAACTATATTTGCGATATTGTTGTTAACAATATTACGTTTAGGTTCATCTCGGAATTTTCGATTAAATCTCCGTTTATTTATGATGTTGCAAATTGTGATATTTGAAATAAAATCTTCTTGTTCATAGTTTGATATATGTATATTTCACGATTAAAAGAACAGTGTTTATCATTTAGAAAAACTTGAAAATTTCAGATTTTCAGATTTTTTCAGGTATCTTATTATTTTTAATCAGAATAATACCTTATTTTTCTAATAAAAAGCAAAATGCTTCTGCTATAATGTATGTCGATTTATGAAGAAAGGCCAAGGATTTTATTTCAGCAAATTTCTTCTTCATCCTTAAAAATCTCTGATTTTTATAAAATGTAACCGTTACTCAAGGAAATTTTTTTAGAATTTTACTTTGAAATTTAAATTCTTTTTTCTGAAAACTTTTTTTCTTAATAATGCAAAATGTTAGCAATAAGTACACATGCGCGTATATTCATACACATTCTCATGTGTTTTATAAGTTTTTATTGAAAAAAATCGAAGTGATAGTAAAAGACAGTAGTCAGCAGAAAACAATAACTCACTGATACTAAATTATAATGAAGTACCCTACCCTATACTATTCTATAGATTTTGTCGTTCCACACACAATCGTACAAAATAATAGGTAAATATGGTCTCATGGAATTCTTGTCTTCTACGAATTTTCAGTTTGTGTGCGTTACTTGTACTCTAATTTCAAAAATTGTATTAAACAGTTCTCTAACTTTGCCTACATTTTTAAACAAAATTGCCTGAAAAATCTGAGAATTGTCAGGAAATTTTTTTATAAGATAAACACCTTAAAAACAAGTTAAATAATTCATATGACGTATAGAGACACTTATATTGTCACATGTAAAAACATGATTCACAAAACATAGTTGATGCAAGGTGGCATTAATAACCATCCGAGTTTATAACATCCGGTAAAGTTGTTTGTCACGCCGACCTCCGAGAAACATCCGGTAACGACAAGCACACCGATGAATCAGGAAACGGGCATTACATATTTATCCGTCGGGAACTCGAAAATGAGAGGAGACAGGGCGGGCCACGCGACGCACGTCGTCGTCGCGGAAGACCTCGTCATCCTTGTTGCCGTATGCTCCCGCATACTGATCGTAATGCACGCGTACATGCGTGCAAGTCGTAATGCGGCCCACCCAACCACTCAGAAAGACTACCGACGTTTGTCCCTGTCATCTTTGGATCGTAGATAGCGGCATTTCGATTGTGATGTGATCTCTAAGCATTTTTCTTTGAGTTTACGATGAGAAAAGGAAGGAATGCATTCTAAATACTTCATTTAATCTGAAGTACGTCAGTTTTGCAAATAACAGATATTAGCATGCGTTATTTGTCACCAATGAATAGGAAAAAAATTGTAATTTAATTCGGGAATAATCACCTAATTGTTTTTTGTGTGACCGATCATTTGGGATGTTTTTATATCTCGATTAAAAGTCATTATTATTAATCATGTTGCATATTATTGATTGTTCTATCATTTATTAGTATAGGATCATTATGTGAATAAATTTATTTGATTTTTTAAAAAGAAATAGGAGAAAAAATGGCGTATACATCACCTCAAGGTGACTGATTCTCGAGTTAACAATATGAAATATTGTAAAAATATTAAATATTGATACAAAACAATGAAATAAAGACCAACGCTATTATCTTCACATGATGTTTTCAAAATAAATTTATATTCAAAAAAGATTATATATTTTTGTCTTATTGTTTTAAAATCAACTTTGAAAAGGAACTTCTTTGAAAAAAATCGATAATTCGATCTCCGTGTTCATGCCGTATCTCAAGAACGAGACGTTCGCAATGCGTTCGCACGAAGGTTTTCCTGCGTGGTCGGTTAGACCGCCGATTGAAAAAGGATCCGCTTGTGGATACATTATGCGAAAAGGTCGTAGTAGAAGACTCGAACGAAAGGATTTCTGTCCTGTCGCGGGACGGCGAGATACCAGCGATGAAGGGGAGGACGGGGAACACTAAAGAAGCAAGCAGAGGAGAACGAAGGAGCGCTACGTAGAGCGCAGTGGAAGGACTTCGGTCGCATTTGATATGGACCGTAGATAACCGGTAACGTACGTGTGGATTCTCTGTCACGCAGGTACGTAGTCGCAGGTACGTCCCTTGGTCTCTTGTCCGCCATTATCCACCGTGTATACGGCACGCTCGATCGCTCCGAAAGCGCGATACATACGCGCACACGTAAGTGCGCGCCTTTGCGATTCGACAAGAAGAAGGAAGAGGAGGAGGACGATGACGGGACTGCTGGCCGTTTGTTTGTATGTGCAAGCCGCGAATCTAATACCGAAAAGAATCCGACCGCGGGATATTATTTATACAGGTGGAGTAGCATGAGCGGAGAGGTCGGGATGACTTGACGACGACGACGACGACGCCGACGATGGCGATGGTAATGGTGGTGGTACCGCAAGTGATGCTGATGGTGATGGTGATGGTGATGGTGGAGAGGCTCCTCGCCGCGGTTGCTCCCGGTCACGACTCGCGAGCTCCCGTATTTGAATACAATGCATTATATTGTCCGCGTCATATCATATATCTCCCCGCTAAATAAACACCGTCTCAATATTTAGACCTCGCCACGCAACCACCGTGCGCGCATATAGCAACCAACCACCGAGATTTCAGGGTCGAAGATATAGTGAGCGAACGGAGGTGAGATGAAGGAGAGGAATAAAAAGACTAACTTACTTCTCAACTTTCCCGATCGAATCTATATTATCTAATATTTGATTTACACACACGTATAAATTCAGATAGGAAATAAAACCGATATAATATTAATAATCTTGACTCGCGAAACATATATTAGAGAAAAGGGTTTACTACAATTACTATTAAATTCACAATGTCAAATTATAATAACTGCTACCATTTTTTCTTCCAATGAAGCTATATTATTATAATTATTGCATTTTTATTATGATTAATCAGTAGAATTTAGAGAGAAGTTTATTTTTATTTTTTAATAAATATGTCTTTCTTCGAATAATTAAAGTATTTAACACCAAAGAATTTAGGTAGGTTAAATTCTGAAATTTATTTCTGTGATAAACAAAGACTGTTACTGAATGTTAGAATATATGAAGAAAGGTCATGTCAAGTGAAGGTATTCCTTTTGCTTATTAATTATAAGTTTTATTATCATTATTATTTGTTCAGTATCGTCCTATATGTATTGCACTGCAATATTCGGCCGAAGCGTGAAGGCGAATTGGCGAGAAGCTAATTAATATCGCAAGTAGGCGTAAAGCCTCTCTTGAAGGCAATATTGTATCGAGTCGGTATCATTAAATATCAGTATCCACGTGATCCAACGTATAACATTATTGATACATCGACGAGTCTTTTTCTCAACGAGGCTCCTCTACCACGCCAAGGCTTCGTTAAACAACGTAATCGTCCGCCATGTACATTTGTCACGCTTAATCCCGGCACTTTTCTCCGACCTTTACGATGAGATTCCGCAAGGAGATCTTAAGAGATGATCGCGGCACGGCATCGTAATTTTCGGAATCCCAATCAGCGGGGAATGAGCGATCGTTCATTTCACCTGGAAGAGATGAAGAGGCCCTTGCCCGTGTATATATACATGTATACGAGAGATATTGAGGCGATCGTAAAACGACTGTGCGCGCGCGGCATGGCGTTAACTCGTGATCGAGATGATCTACAGTTATTGAATTCCCTGGAGGCTGCGCGATCGCCACATGTTCCCGCACGGATACAAGTCTCGAACCTAGAGAAAGATGATGAGAAAGAGGGAAAGAGGTGCGCGATGGTAAAAGAGAGAAAGAGAGTGAAAGACAGAATTAAAGGGAGAGAGGGAGAAGGAGTGCTGAAGATCAGTGGGTGGGTTTTGACCTATAAGGTGTGATCTTATCGGTAAAATCGGAGAAGTGACGTGAGCAATCATCGCTTGGTCATCGAAGGCGAACCCAGATGACCCCATCAGGACTTGATCGCGAGGGACTCGCAGTTGAGGAAACCGACGAGAGCCACCTGCGCCAATGGCGGCTGATCGCAGTAGTATCCTCGGGTGTGTGGAACCACGTAGAGAAGCCCTCATTTTCTGCCACGCTGCCTGTAATTGGGCCAATCATCTCCCATTGAGCGACCGGCGTAATGTACGGGAGTTATTTACTTGCATCGCTTCGCTGAATCGCATCGAGTAAGATCTCTCTCTCTCTCTCTCACACACACTCACTCACTCACTCACTCATTCACTCACTTGGCTCGTCATCGTGTACGTAGCGTAGGTGCGTATTGGCTTTTTACGATAATAACGGCCGACCGAGTTTGTTGATGGCGAGGTGCAAGTCCGGCGAATGGAAGATGACGGTGCATTAGGTGAAATATGAGGACGCGTGATGAGCGGTTAACGTTGGCGTTGAGATATTCTGGCAAACGACACACCAAGTTGTTATTTCATCGCGCTCGCGTGATCAAGTGATGATCGAAAAAAAGGGTAAAACGCTGTTAAACGAATAAAATTTCGATATGCGTATACCACGTGTGCGCTTATATCCATAGTGACTCGTCCACCGTGTGATATGTAATAAAAGTGAGTTTCGCCAACATTTATTTCAGGAATGTTTCGAAGCGGGGCGGCGTTTAAAAATTAAGAACGCCATCGAAGGCATGGTTTTAGAAACGTCGCGTCGGCCCCGAATTTCGCGTCTGTTCATCGCGTCATCTCGCAGCGGCATTTGCAGTATAATCCGATACGTCAGGCCGACATCAATTGACATTTAACATGCAGCCCTGCACTTGGCGTTATATGGATCTGTTGGCGCACTGTATCGCCCCGGGTTTATGATCTCATCGGGCGATTGATTTATGTCGGCAATTATAGCATAGCTAGGAGTGACGCACGACTCCGTGTCCCGAATGAGTTATGAGTGTTAATCTCGGGCGAACCAATGAGGGGGAGACTCGCCGCGTTCGCCGCCGACGCCCGTCGCCGCCGCCGCCGTCGATCTCCTCGTCCTTTTTCGACTCTTCCTGCACCTCGATTAGTTTTCTTTCGCGCCGCGCACGTCCTTCCTCCGGCGTAATAGACGCAACATCGACAGTCGTCGCACGAATGATTGCGTCGCCCTCCGTACTCTACCGGTACCTGATCAGCCGAGGCGCCGCGCCGTTAGGACATTTGGGCAGCCGCCAATGTGCTCCAACGACCAAAATATTAATGTTCCTTAATGTCCTGTCTCGCGTGCAGATATCCCATCCCGTGACAGCGCAGCCTCCGTGACGAGTCTGCAATATTTCGATGTAGTCATTTACTTTATGGCAGAACTTGTTCATTGTGAACAACATGGCTGAATCGATGAGACAATCGGACGCGTGAAAGATTGATCATGCATGTCAAAATATTGAATTCGCGCATGCAATATATTGAAACAATTCGTTATTAAACAATAGCAAATGAAAATTGACCGAGAAATGTTTTATATTTATAATGTTAATAAGTCAAGAACGCTGTGTATTCAATCAAAGTTCTAATAATATTTTTGTATGAATTTTCAGTTGAACCAAACTGGCACGCCAATGTAATGTCGATTTTAGAATACGGAATGAACAATTTTGTTCAAGTAGTTAAACATTTAATTAGATACAGATCCGAAAATAATTTTGCTTTAGACTATTATAATAATTATGTAGAACGCACAAACTAGTTGCTACAATGTTTAAAACTTTTTGCAGCATTGCTTATTATGCTTGAATTTCTTATTTTATATATAAATAATTATTTTGACAGTGTAATAAAATTATTTTCGAATCTGTATCTGCATAAATTTTTTAATATTTCAGTAAAATTGTTCTTTTCATGTAAATTGAATGGAGTAAGTAACATCATAAATTAAATTAACTAGCAAATTAATATTACTGATTCTAATGAGAGCATTTTAAAAATATTTTTTGTAAGGAATTTATTGCAAATAATATCACCTTAGCCAAAATTCAAACATGGATCTCTCTCATTCCGTGAACATCTTCTCAATTCGACTATATCGAGACATATGATGATATTAATATATAATATATTAAAAGAATGTCTTTTTTAGATGACGTATAAACAAACGATAGTAAATAAAAATCGTCTAAGAAATGTTTAAAACTACAAGTAAAGAATCATATTAAAATGGATCTTGGTACTAATAATATTTTTATGTGAATTTTTACAATTTCCAATTCAAGCACTGTGCGCCGATTGTTTGTCGTATAATTTGTTATTATATTAGGTGTTGGAATTAATTCGTAGCGTTTTAGAAGTGATGGGAAGTACTTTCATTAATGTATTTTTTAATGCTCATGTGAAATAAATAACATTCTTTCATTAAAAAACGCTACGAATTAATTCCAACACCTAATACAATAATTATAATCGATTATTATATCGCGGCTTTCTCCTTTCTCTTTCTCTCTCTTTGTAAAGATTTTAATTATTTTAAGATGTACTTTGCCCGTAGCAATTACGAAATTGATTATTGTATGCATAATATAGAGATATTTTCATAACTTTGACGTTATTATTGTAACAGAAAATATATTTTAGATTGACAAATCTCTTTTACAAGGCTTATATTTCATATAATTATGTCGTTGCTAATATTCTCTATCACTTGCTATTCCGATGAGCTCACCTATACAGTACTACCTATACAGTAGTGCAGCAACTAACCGCAGTTACATGATTTTATGAGGATGAAAAAGATATCGAGGTATGTTTAAAGAGCTTGAATATCGAGTTGTAACTCCAAGAACCAGTTCTCAGACACAAGAAACTACTTTCGACATAAGGATATTCCTGGTTTAGGATAGAAAGATAGCATAATTGGTGGCTGCTGCAGCACGACATGTCCCGTCACAACAACTAACATGTTCACGCTTTGTGCTTCTTTTTTCCAAAAAAAGCTAAAAGCATTAGCTACTCTCACGCATGCTTAATCACGCTCTCGTCCAAGTACAAACTTATCCCTTCGCGGCTATAATATACGCTTAATCTTAAGAAAGTTCACGCGTGCAAATACTTTTACCACTTTCTCAAATCTTTAATCCGCATTAAAGTCTAATAATCCAGTAAAATTGACTGACTTTTAATAACATGTTCTATATAGCCTGTCTGCAAAATACTGTAGCATACACTCATGCCATGATAATTGCTAGAGGGAAGAACGATTAGAAACATTGAAATAAAGGAAAAGAATCAATAAGACCGTTTTTGGCATCCAATCGATTTCCATTAAATAAAGCTTTATGAATTAAGTTTTTTTCTCGCATAATGATTATTTTTCTAATGATCATATAATAAAAAAAAATTAAATAAAAATTGATTGGGGACTAAAAAAATTTTCTCCTTTGTTTCTAAGATAGTCGATTGAGTTTTACTGCAATTGCAAAAACCACGATTAACAGGGAGCTTTCATGCGCCGATCTTAGTTATGCCGCATGATACTTTCTTCCGAATGAGACATCGGAAAAAGGAAATTGGTCGTCGTAGACGTTACCGTTGTTCTTTGCGGATAGACGCTTTTGCAAAAAGTGGCTCGCCTCCGAGGGCTACACCGCGGCACTTTGCTGTACTTTCGAATCACCGAGGAAAATCTCATCGCGTGCATGAACCCGTCGCGCTGGCCAGCAAAAAACGCAAGCCTTGGAAGTTATTACACTGTCTCGCGTAAAACATAATTAGATGACGCTCGGTCGGAGTGGTGTCGCTCCTTCCGTACATCCATGATCCCGCGGTTCTCAACTTAGCAAAAGCTTAAATTAATCCAGATCTAATTAATAGCCTCAATTATCTAGCTAATTAATGAATTATTTATTTTTTACAGCTAAATTTAAAAATTATAGGAACTAATGATTTATCAAGCAAATCAAAAGAAACAGATGATACATGTACACGGGAAGAACGGTTTTGACGAAGTATTTAAAAGTTTTGATAGATACAGATCTGAAAATGAATTTGTTAAACCATGAAATGAATTTGTTAAAAATTATCAGGAATAGTTATAATAAATTATATAATTTGTTAAAAATATATTATATATATTAATATATATTATTATTTCATGCAGCAACCTAATATTTTGTTGACCAAACAAAATTAATTTCAGATTTGTGTTTAACTAAATTTTTAAATACTTCACCAAAATCGTTGTTTTCATGTATATAAATATAAGAGATTTATTTTTGAGCAGAATTATTTGATTATAAGTAGTTTTGTTATATTTTTACGACACAGTTCGAATTATCGACAGTGAAGTTTTAGGTGGATAAAGAAAGGAAGTATAAAGAGAAAATGAAAATAATTACACGATTTTTAAAGTTATATTTGATTTTCTCAAGTTTTCTGAAGTTTCGACGGTTCCATGAAATTAAGCGAACATTCTTGTCCATTGTTCGTCCTCACTATATATCATGCGGACTACGGTTTGTTATACGAGCTATCGTACGCTCAGCATCCAAGTTTCTAACACATTTGAGCTTGGATCCTCCAGAGCCTTCGATTGCCGGCCGCGCTTCGGCACGTACGGTGTTACATACGAGAGACCAACATTAACGTACACACTTATATACGTATACCTATAGATAGAGCCGGACATGCACCTATACATATACACGTACACTGGTGCCAGTGTCGGGGCCGTCGGTCGCAACAAACTTTGAATTTATATCACTAAGACGATATAAACGTCATAAATCATTATTATAATAACGGTTCCGTACGTAGCTATACCGTTTGCGACTGCGCCCGTTGCTCTCGACACGTACACACATACACACTAACGTATGCGGAATCAACGTAGAGCGAAGTCAAAACAGAAACGTTAAATCATGGTGTGTCCGCGGCAGCAGACGAAACGCCGACTCGCCCTTGCCGGGGGTGAGTGAAATTGTCGGGCCCGCAGTCGACAAAGAAGGAGATCGGCGGACGAGTTGAGGGCAAGATGAGAGAAGCGGTGGTGGCGGAAGAGGAAGGGGTGGAAGTGAAAGGGGTATTTACATTGCTAATGTATCGCCGGCCTAACTTCTAATTAAACAAATTCGCACAACTCAGCGCGCCGCGCTGGAATTGCTCGAGGGGGAGGTGCGGGTGTGGACCATCTTATGCTCTTCCCTCTGCTTCTCTTCGTCTTCCCCTCGCGCTCTCATTGCCTCTTCCTCCCTTCGCAGCGGCGACAAGGACTGAGAAGAGTGAGAAAAGCGAATCTCTCTCTCTCGCTCTCTCTTTCCCATTTGGTTGGAGGGGTCGCTCGTTAGCGCTCTTAACGCGACTTACCGCCTGGAGTGCGAGGCTCGGGTCCCCTGATTCATCGGCAAGGGGGAATGAATATTTATAAGAAACTACGAAATAGTAGCCTCCCTCGTTCTTTCTTTCTTACGCGTATATAACCGCTCCCGTTGTACTATCGTGCCACTCCAATCAGTCGTTGCTGACTCGCCACGATGTCCATTTCTCCATTTTCTCTGTTTCTCAGTTTCTTTAATGAGGAGAGGTCATTTTTTCCACACATTAAGAAATTGTACTATGAACGGGTACGTGAATACGATTTATCACTGAGACATTGAGACATAGTTATGACAATATTATTGGCATTTTTATTTTTCTATTGTTAAATAATTAACTTTTTTGTATTTAAGAATCGTGTGTTCGAACGATAGAATATTATAATATATTATAATATTTAGATTTATTAGGTATAATATTTGTAAATTATAAAAATATAAATTACACATATTCTGTCTTTTGCCAAATTATTCAAGACAAGAATAAATTTTTATTTACGATTATACATCTTATGGATTATTCTTGCAGGATAAAATATATAAATTATACATGTAAAAAATTTTGAAAGAATTTAAATCTTTACATACCTATTTTAAAATCTTACAGATATTCAATTATTTTCCAAAATACAATAATATTCATATTTATCATTATGTGCTAAATATAAAAATATCAAATGTTCATTAGTTTGTATTAATGTTAATTACATTGCGCTAAATGTTTGCGTTCCGAAGTTCGCTAGAATATTCGAAATTATACATATGGTGCACAAAGTCCTAATGCCACGGAGGACGCGCTCTTTATCATATGGCGCGCTCGTAGAAGAGAGAATATTGTCGATATTATTTATACGCCTACGGCTAACGGTCCGACGATTATATCCAGTTAATTTATTCGAGCAACTTGTCCCGTCGGGCGTTCGGTCTAGCACTAAATCCAGTAGCGTTTCCCGTAATTGATTTAATCGATCGGATTAATATTGAGCGTGTGCGTGTGTATCGATTAAAGTAAAGTGCGGTATCCGCACATGCTTCCCTCGCCCCGCATCGATACGCATATAAACAAGTTATCGATTAATAAGTTAAACATGTCGGATGGATGTCCGTTTCCCTTGACTTGATTTTCTTGCCTTTGAGAATTACTGGTCGTGCGTAAAGTAAATCGTGTAAACGTACGCTGTCTTCATAGATTTTATAACGATAACGTATGATCATAAAATATATCATGTGATATTTTGTTTGTTCTCGAAACGAACGCGTTTATTTGCCTCTCGAATATCGAAATCAAAATTATCAGTCATCTCTTTTACATAAGAATATATTTTCCATAAATGATTAATGCATTTTAGTATTTCTTTGTTCTTACGTTACGTTTGTATATTATGATACGTTTTTCAGTATCTAACGAGGTAACACGATTGTAGCCGTTCGTCATTAAAGCTGAAAAAAAAAAACACATTAACAGAACGTAGAACGACACCTGAGATTTTATGGCGTAACGTTGTCAACTTGATAGAAAACCATGGCAAGACATTCGACAGTCGCATCGTGTGAGGTCCCATAACTGCTTCCTGTCCCGTCGACTATCTGCGACCGTATTTCCGGCGTCTCTCCGTCGGCTCGATTACACCGCAATAAAACACCGTCCTGACACCTGCGGGCTCGACAGGGACCTCTGTCTCCTTCTCTTGATAACGAATCCACAAAGCCAGCTCTATATTCCTTCGAGGGCCGGCAGTGCGTCGCAAAAATCGCATCGCGCCTCGAGAGGATTGATAACTTCTGACCGTGTGAACATTGCTCTACGGGGATATAATTTGTTGGTAAGAAAAAGTGGATATAGACGCTCTTGTCGGAAGTAATTTACATTTACAATTTGCGGCTTTCCCGCGCTATCTCGACTTACACTTGTCATCGGATACTTGTCATTCGTTAAGCGCGTTTACACTCGCGAAAACTGGATACGTACGGTGAGCAAATCCGTAAATTAAGTGCGTCGAGATGTACATCTAAACGAGCCTCAATTTCGTTCGGCTTAAGCACGAGCGAAGGTCTCCGGAGAGACGCATACCCTATAAATAAAGAAGCGTTATTTATTACGCAAGTATGCAGTACACTTATAATATATTGTGGAAATTAATTTTATATGAACTCTCTAGTGAGAAAGAGAAAAACAAGATCGGATCACGAAGTGGACATTGATTTTCGATTTCGCACGAGAAACGAGCGTATTTGATTTGTAAAAGAGAATTACTCGATATGCGTAAATGGTCGTTAGACTCAACATTAGCTTATCGCCTAAGTTCGTAAGTAGAGAGCTCGATAAAACATGCTCGGTAATCAGAAGCTGCTTTCGAGATGTTATTTCAGATGACTACAAAGATTGCCGCTGTGCTCCCAGGCCGTAAATCATGCGGCTCTTTCGCGATCAACCGTGTTATTTGTCACGATGACTACGGTGGAAGATAATTCGTGAAAAATTTGACGTCAAAGGCGAGCCTGGTAACGGGCTCATTATAATGGATGTTCGGCTTATCATTTAGCTGCGTCCATATAATAAAATAAATTTGCCAATACGCAATTCGCAATGGACGTACGAATTTGCGAATAATCGCAAAATATGTCGCGTTTAAACGCCCGCGATTTATTACGCCGGATCGCAACTTACCATTTCACAAACAGCGTCACGAAATCTATTTTCGCAAATATAAATTACTGTTTACAACAAACCCGCGTAATTCTGTCTCGTGAATAATTCGTACGCGCGTTCGAGTATGACATGGCCTATCTATAATTTCGATTGCAACGAGCCAGAATACGGTGTGTTCTTCAAATTCAGTTTCCTCGCTTCACAGAGGAACGCTTCTTGAGGAGCTCTATATAAACCAGAAAGATGGTATTAGATTATAATTTAGTCGTAGAAATGCATTTGAAGCGCGTCCATACATTTTTCTCTCGCCAACGTCGAAGAAGAAGAAGAAACCGATGCAAATTGCTCGATAAAATCTGTAATTCGCGGCCGAACCTTATTAGACGCGAAGCGGCGCCGGCATTGTAAAGTTCTGAATAATGGAGTTGGCGAGGCGATAGAATGACGTGTTTATAAGTCTGCACTCGTACGAATACGCGAACGTACCCTTCGTGTAACGCGCGCGCGTGCATATCAGCATATGCGTGGTACACACACACACACACACACACACACACACACACACCCACACACACACACACACACACACACACACACACACACACACACACACACAGGAACGAAACGTACGTGTGCAGCGTCTATGTGTAATGCGCGGGTGCTCAGCGAGCGAGCGGCACTTTGTGGGGTCGTAAAACAGCGTCAGCCTTGTAAATCTGTGCCCGAGTGCGGCAGCCCTGACAGATTCTCACCCCCTTCTAGCCCCTCGCCCTGGCACACGCGATTCCCGCTGCCCCGCCGTCAGATTCCGCCGACGAACAGTCTCTTATAATGAGGTCGTCGCGAACGTGACGACCTTCGTGGTAAGATTGCACCAGTTTCGATGTACCGCGACCTCTACGTCGTGTGGGAGCTGTGCCGGAAGAAACGCAGCTCTCCTCTCGCGTACTTTTCGAATCAAATTTGTTATGATCTTGGACGAGAGAGAGAGAGAGAGAGAGAGAGAGAATGAGAAAGATAAATCAGATGATATACGCTTGCCAGGGCGAACCTCGATCGTCGAAAACGAATGGCGGATTTGCATCTCACTTCATCCATTTGACGGCAATGACGTCTTTGTTTAACCCGTTCCGTTTCCATTTGAATCTCTTCCTCCGCGTGCGTGACGTTGTTGGATCTTGACCACGGCCCGTTTTCCCCTTTCCTCAGAAGGAGATCGTTAGTACAAGTCATCGATTGCGCGAGCTCTCTACTTTATGCGCATTTGTACCCAGTTAGGTAAGGGGACGAAAAGAATCGAGATGTATTTATTGTCCACCTCCGCACACATCGCAAACGTCTAGTTCCAGTCCTGTTTTCTTTAGAGGAGATTTAATGTACCACTTTAATAATTTCAGATCAGGTTTAAGAGGCTTTTCAGTCGCGTTGCGTAAATTACATCTCAGCGCAATTAATACACTTAGCAAATTTTATCATGGATTTTCTTACAAATGCTGCGAAAGGTATAGTCCTTTCGACAGGATCGCAAGTTTCAGCTGCATACAGTACTAATCTTAAATGCGATACACATTCGTTTCTTGCGGTTATTATATTCAGCATGTTGACTTTTGCTTATATTGCAATTATTCTGTACTATATTAGCAACGTTCATGAATACGCGACTATTTAAAAATATTGCAACCAGAAAATATTTTCAGCAATTGATTAACATAATCTCATCTTTATATTATCCGCAATATATTGAATACAAGTAATATGCATATAAAAAAGATATTTTCTAAAAAAAACTTACTTTACTTTTAAACAGTAAACATTAATTAGTAATCTATTAACAAAGAATGAAGTAAATTACATATTTCATAAAATTATTTTACTTAAAAAGATGTAATAATTAAAATATGTTATCTCTATAATAAGCAAAAATGAAAATTCATTATGTTCTTATTATGAATAAATTTCTAATTAATGTTCATTTTCTACAATATAATAATTTTGTATAATATATAAGGTTTTTTTTAAAGAGAGCTCCATACTTTTTGCATTCATTGTATAAATTTATCAATTTACCATTACGTAGTAAAATCTTTTAATAATTAAACACGGCACGAGGAAAAGCGGTCTATACAAGCATATACAATAGAGCATTAACGGTTGTGCTATAAAATTTAGTACATAGCGATTAGAAATCGCAGTAATGCTTCTCTGTTACACGCGTGTTTATTTTATCACGTTTCTTATAAGTTCGACGAGGCATTCGCGATGAATTTCTGCGCTTGTGCCAACGCAAATGTTTAACGAAGAGGAGTTGTGAGGTCGTCAGCCAGCTATTTATTTACAACGATCTCGCCGCGATTTTCGATCTCACGGTTGATGTAGAAAGCGCGTAACTCACGCGGATATCGCGCAAAGTGCTCGTCGTGTGGTGTTGCTGTGCTTACGTCGAGGTATTTTACGATGTTATGCTAACCCGAATATCTGACGAAGCGACGCACCGACAGGCGTAAAACGTAAAACATCGTTAATCACTGCCCACGAAATCTTCGTTTTTTACATTTTTTTTCTTTGATCGACGCGATCATTCGAAAATGACTTTATGGTTTGGTTCAAACAAAAGACCTTCCTTCCTATACCTCATTTCATTTTTTTTTATTTTAAAAAAAAATGACGTAATATATTTCTTATTTTGTCTGATCATAAATTTCTTTCGATATTTAACACGTATCTCCGTCCATTCGTACAAATCGAGATTGTTGCGAACGGCACACTGAACGTCACGATTTTATATGTCGCGAGAGCAAGGATAAAATTTTAGACCAAATCAGCCAATCGATCATGACTCATATTCTACATATGACGAAGAGGCAGTCGCCAGCAGTCGGGACATAAAATCTGCTAATCTGAAATGCAAATGCCACGCACGATTCCGCGGTGTGTGTGTCGTTGCGGAATTTTTATTATTGCGACGTGAACTTAAGCCTGTTGTTCACGGTACACGGGACCTGTGTAAAGTGAAGAACAAATGTAACGAGGCAGTCGCGTCTTACTCAGATAGTAGCTTACCTGATCAGGCGCGCCTTACCCTTAAGCGCAACTTCTTTTTGCGGGGGCCCTCTTAGTATGCACGTGCGACCGTCGTAAAGTAGATGTACAGATCGCGCGTATCTTACGAAACTAAATTGGAACGAGGCGAGGGAGGGGGGAATGAAGGGGAACAAAGAAACAAAAAAAAAGCAGAGAACCAAGAGATAGAAACGAAGGGGAAGGAGAGAGAGGAGGGAGGAAGGCGAATGAGAAAAAGGACAGTAGAGAGAGGACAGGGAAGAAGAAAGAGTGAGAAGATGGGTAGAAACTTGGTGAACAGAACGCACGACGAGAGTGCGAACACCCACCGGCCAGGCGCGGCATATCCAGCTGGCTCTCCCACGCGTTCTCGGCCAACTGACATCTTCATCATCCGCCGCCAGAGTCACGTAGTAACAGGATTAAAATCCTTGCGCGCAGCCACCTCGAAAGACGTACCCGTCGAAAAAACACCTGAGTCTTCTTCCCTCGGCCATTCTTGAAATCGGATCGGCGGTCAGCGCCTTCCATGAATTTTGTAGCATCGACGTGGCTAACTTCGACATGTTGTTCGATATGGACAAACAAAGACGAGTCCAATGATGCTTTTATAAATTTCCATTGTACGTAATGAAATATTTATTTTTTTGGAAAAAATATTACATTTAATAGTAAAAACACGGCAAATCCTAGTCACATGCAATTGTCAAGCCGCTAAAATAAATTTAATACATAAGAGATTCAATTATATATGTATAATATACTATAAAATTTTGAACTATCTTCAGATAACTACAAAGTCTTAAAAATGCGTTTCATTGTCAATTTTTCTCTGAGAAGAGGAACTCCTATTTTTGACAATCACGTGTATCGCTCATTTTTATCGTTTTTTGTAATTAGTTATTATTATTATTATTATTGCGAGTGGAAGTTAACAGTAGGTTGTATTTAGTTTTTTTAAATATCAGAAATAATAGAATCCACTTATCTATTAGGTGTTGGAATTAATTCGTAGCGTTTTTAATGAAAGAATGTTATTTATTTCACATGAGCATTAAAAAATACATTAATGAAAGTACTTCCCATCACTTGTAAAACGCTACGAATTAATTCCAACACCTAATACAATATTAAAATATTGCAGAATATAAATATTCTGAAAAATTATTATTCAAAATCAGAACAGAAATAGACGAATTCAGTTAATTAAATAATAAATGAAAAAGCATAAAATATATGTAAAAAAAATATACATCATTCTTCTGCAATATTTATCTGCCCCTCCTATTTTTTTCCTATTCCTAAAATATAGTTCTCGTTCGCGTAAAATGTACCATCAGCACAAGGGCCAGGTTTGGAGATCCGAGCTGGGCCACGAGTGGCTGTAGATAGTCGTCGATTCCTCTACGACATAACTATGTATTATAGGATGACCACTAGGCGAGGATTAAGCCTCGATGTCATCGATGTGGCTGGGCATGAAGTGGGTATGGAACGAACAGTCCTTCGCACACGGACAACCAGTGCGCTGGTTATCGGCCGGCCGCGACCGCTACAAATCTTGGGCTATCGTCAGATCTCTCCTGGTTTTTGGTGGCTCTCTAATGCCTCTGCTCTCGCTTTCGAACATCGCGAGCGCTCAGGGAGCGACTGTAGAGAGAAAGAGAGAGAGAGAGAGAGAGAGAGAGAGAGAGAGAGAGAGAGAGAGAAATAGAGTTTGCGTATGTTTGCGCGAGTATATATGTATGTATGTGTGTGCAGAGTAGGAGGCCGAAGAGAGGTATCATGGACTTCGATGGATATCCGGTACCCATATATACCCTTCGGTGGCGGAAAGGGACACGAGAATCGGCAACGGCAGTGGTACTTGTGAACACGAAAGAGAGGGGAGAGCGAGGGAAAGAGAAGTCACACCGTCAGTATAGATAGTAACTAGGGATCTCCATAGCTCTTGGCGTGGTGCACATAAAGAACAGAAACGTCAGGACATGTTCAAGACGAACTGCGCTTACGCGAACGCGGATTGCGCTACGAGAATGAGACGGCGAGCGGAAAGAGCAGTCGTGCAGCGGAGGATGGTCGAGGATATCGGTAAAAGGAAGAAGAACGAATTCAGACAAGAGAAGAAGGAAGGGGACTAAGTTCATCGGCAAGCCAATCGCCGAAGAATTACCGATTTCGATATCGTCAACGGTCTTCTGATATCCGACAGTGATTCTCATGCGGAATAATTTTATATATAGCAAGTTCTTAGTATCTTCACATGAAGGGAAAATCATTTCTTGTATCTTTAGTATCTGTTCATTATGATAACTCATACTGAGAAATCTATTATAAAAACGAGAGCATGCGTTTTCGCAATCTGTACTGTAAGATTGAAGTGATATTGTCATTTTCCACGTATTCATCTGTATGCCGACGTTGCTCCACTCTAAGATTTCTCTCGTCAACGGCGAAAGTTCCTTTTCCATTACAGCCGTCCTCATCAACGCGGGAAAAATGTGTGTATCGACGGTAGCGTTTAAATACCGTTGAGTGGAATGAGGGCTCGTTTCTTTAAGACGAGGGTTAGTTTAAGGGCCGTTCGAGAATCGGTAGCCTCTCCGATGTTTTATTTTATCCTCTCCGCTCCATAAGATCGCATTCTTTACGACCCATTAGACGAATTCATTACCAGCCCTGGGCAATAGGTAGGTGAGGTTCGTAAGCCCTCTTTTCTCCTTTCCTCTTCCTTCTCTCTCTCTCTCTCTCTCTCTCTCTCTCTCTCTCTCTCTTTCCATCAGTTATCTTCCTTCTCTTCTCTTCTTCCTGTCTTCCTGTCTTACACTCTTTTACTTCATCACTCGACCCTCTTTTCACCCCTTTCCTTCGTCTTATGCGCGCGGAGCTTGATCGTTTTCGTTCTGAATCGTCGACTTATTCCCCTCTCTTCCTCTATCCACTTTGGAAACCGAAGAGGTCGATCGCTTCGTAATTATTATTCGAATGGTCGATCGAATCCAAGCGCGGATCGGGCATATATGTACGTTCTATGTTTACGATAACGTCGCCCAATTGATGCGCCGGCTGATGCACCCGGCGATTTAGATAGGGAAATCAGAGGCGATGCACCGATTCGAATTGAATGCACTGGCGATTACCAAGAGCGTGTACGCTCGATCGACGGTTTTTGTTACAGTATATATCGCGGCTATCTTCGCGCGCAATTGCGCGCACGACGATAACCGTCATTCTTTCCGCTGTGAGCGCATTATCGGGCGCAACGTTTTAGCGCTTGTGCGAGATCATTCGGTTTACCTTCTTTCAGATCGACGAATCCGCGATCATTATGCTTGAGTAATTACGCGTCGTTGACCATGCGTAACGGTCGACTTCCGGCAAACGGACGTTTGCGCGGAGGCTTTAATAGCCCAACTCGTGGAATCGTGTCTTATCGAGGATTTATTGGGCGTTCACTAAGATAGAGCAAGATTTAAATTCTTTATCGTTACCGTTACCCATCCGTCTTGCGCCCGTCCTCCTCTCGGATTTCACTGGCCTCATCGGCTCCCTTTTTCGCCCTTCACAAATCCTCCTTTACGGTTTCCTTCGCTATTGAACCCGCGAACGGTTACCTCCGTCTTATCTCCGAATTTGGACGAACGTATTTCAAAGTCGATCCTTAATCGCAAACTTTTTACCTGATTTTACGAGCATTGATGACTCACGGCAATTTGCAAAGTATAATATTACGTTTCGTGTGTTAAATAAGAATATGAAACTTTACTGATTCGTAAAATTAAACGTCCAATTTTATGGGTTACACCCATCACATGTATTTCTTGGATTTTATGTGCGTTTCAGTTCGTTCAACGTAAATTATAGAACTATTGCATACTCAAAATTTTTATCTTTTGCTCGAGAAAATCAGAATATTATTTCGATTTTTCAAACTTTTATTTTATGCTCTATCTTCTTTCTTTCTCTATTATTGTACTTTAATATTATACATATATTATTATTATACATATATTAATATTATACATATATATTATTCATATATTTAGATATATTGTACTTACATACATATATTATACTACATTAAATTAGATAATTAAAATTTATCTTAAGGCTTACAACCAGAAAAATTATGTCAGGCCGCCGTTTATATTAAGCGTATTCAATAAACGCTCTGAAAATGTGCGCTGCACACTTAGGGAATCGCTTCATTCCAATATTAATCGTTCGTTAGTCGAATCCAGAATTGCTTGGAGAGATCCCGCGACGGCATCACAGTCGCCGATTCTCTCTTGCAGAATAAGCGAGCGGAGTAGAGAACGGTGGCGCGGGGAACGAAAGGCAACTGCTCGGCGCTGTATCAATTCATTAGCGCATTACGGTTAAAATAAAAGTATCCGCGTATCTGCGGCATGCGGCGTATCTCTTATGAAGAGGACGAGTAGTGGCCGACCGGTTTCTGTACACAACTCCTCTACCCACCTCCTTCCCTCCCACTTCCTTGCCCCTGTCTCTCTCTTGCGATGTGTCCCCCTCTGTCGCCGTTCTCCCTTCAGCTCCTTCAGCGGACCGACCTTCACCGTGATTTGCTGGCTGGACGACCACCATCCAGCGACTCGAAGTCATCATTATGCATCGCAAATGGCGAAAAAAAAAAGAGGAAGAAGTAAAGACGACCCGCGAATCCAACCAGTGTAGGTGAGCTGGAGTCGACGCGAGAGAAACGAGGGGTGGGCGAGTGGGATGATCGGAGAATTCGTTGGAATCAACGAAGGGTCCGAAGGCGAGCGGCGGCCTTGAGGGAGATGATATCTCGCGAAACGTCTCCCGGCTGATAAGCGAAATCGTGCGCTCGTAATGTGGTATACAGAGTCACCGGTTTATCTAGTTTATCCGCCGACGACCATGTCTATTCTTTGCGGCTAACATACGCGGGGGTGAGTTTGATACTGATGCAGATACATTCGATATGGTATTGTATGGCACTGAATTAGCGAGCGTGTACGCGGACTCCGGACTTGCCCGCTATATTAAGGACTCCATCTCTTTCTCCCTTTTTCCTTTCCTCCTATCCTTCTTCTCCACCTCTTTCTCTTTCTCTCTCATTCTCTAGCGTTCACAAACGTAAATTTGAGTGCCATATCGTCGAGAAGGCGAAGAGATAAGCCACGTACGGAGCGAACGCAGATGGATACAGGTATTTCTAATTAATTCAGGCATTCTGTCGAAAGAAAACGAAAAATAGTTTCATGCTTAATGATCGCATTGATAATGCAAATTCGCGTTATTAGTTCAACGCTTAATGGTTGAACCGTCAACCACTTATTTAAAGAGTGAAGACACGCCATGGTGACAAATTATTTTAAATAGACACTTACCTGACGTTTACATACGCTGTATATAGGTACATCGTTCAAATTAATAAGAATTAATGGAGACGGCGCCGGTTTCCTGAAATATGTAAAATGTTTAACGGTCGGTTGCAAGTTGCTCGGATCGGATTCTCAATAGTTGTTTCCTCGATCAACCGGGAGAGTCTACTATCTGTGATTCGTTTCCTCGCGATTTCCACAAAAAGGCATTGCATAAATTTAAATTAATGACTATATGATAAAATAAAAAATATATATTTGTAATATTTATATAGGAAAATTAATAACATCTTATCTCTATAAAACATTTTCGAAAAGATATAATATCATTTATGCTGAATATTTTACGTCGACTTCTTAGTAAATTATTACTCAATCTTTGGACGACAGGCAGGAAATAAACACACACGAGACAAACGTACATTCTTAGTTTATAACATATATATTTATTTGAGCTTTAATTGCATTTTAAAATACAACCGAAATAATTAAATAATGACAAATCTGGTAAAATGGTTTCAAGAATCGCGTATACATGATGCATATCTTTGTGGTTGCGTGTTTGTAAGTAGGTAGGTACGTTTCGAGCGTATCATTCGCACGGCTGGCTGTTCCTTTCCTCGAGTGTTACTGCGACAGTGTACGCGTGTTTTCACGTGTGTGCGTATGCGTGCGCGCGTGTTGTGTGTGTGTGGGTGTGTGTGTGTGTATGTGTAAATAGGTGTACATGTATGTCGTGTTGGTCGCAGCCACGTAATCGTCTCGCGTTACGTTCATCACACTCTCAGCAGTCGCGCGCGTATATAATTACAATATAATAATATTAATATTATTATGTCGATAAATACTTTTAAAGTCCGCGATGGAAGAATTAGAGTTTACAAGAAATACGTATACAAGTTATGTTCCGTTCTTTTCCGGCCTTCGTTGTTGAGGGCCGCACGCAGCTGCTCCATCTTTTCCGGCCTGCTTCTAGTCTCTCATTCTCTCGGAAGCATTCTTTCTTGTCCTCAGACTGTCACTCTATCTTTCTATCCCTTGCCTTCACTCGACACAAACAAACACACACCCATACACGCGCGCGCACACACACACACACACATATGTACGCATGCACGCACACGCACAGTCTCTCGTTCTCTGTTACTCTCATCATCGTCATATTCGCCTTTCCATCTAATCCGCTCGCGCCCTTTGCATCGCATTTATCACTGCACTCATCACACGCCACGCATCATCGCCATATAATAATCGTAATTATATAATCAATATACACAGTAGTCGCGATAATTCGAGTGATAATAATGGCAATATTTTACACGTAAAATGACGCGTTGGCTCGCTCACGACGCAATAAATATTATTTGAACAAAGAAAATTTACAATGATCTACATGTACGCATTTACATCGAGAAAATATGCATTCTTCAACGACCATTTTTTACTTCCTCACATTCTTTCTCTCTCTCTCTCTCTTTCTCTCTTTTACACACTCTCTCTCTCTCTCACTCACTCACTCACTCACTCACTCACTCACTCACTCACTCACTCACTCACTCATTCGTTCTCTCATTCCATTATTTCACGCATGCATTCGACTCGCGTGTACTTATTCAATTAATCGCGAGCCTCGCTATTGCACCGCGTCTCCGCACCCTTTATCGCTTTTACACTCGCTCGTGTAAATCTCCACACCTTCGATTCGCAGCAGTCGTAACGCTCTTCGAGGCGGCTCTTGTCCGTCCCTGCGAGCAACCTCACCGGGTTTTCGTAGTAATAAGTATCAACAAAGAGATTCCTATACAGGGTCGAACCCTAGCCTATCCTATGCGCTAATAAACTACGGCCTTACGATCTAGAGGTATACATGCTGACGATCTTACGACAGATGATAGGTAAGCTTTCTCTTTTTCACGTTCTCTCTTTTCTTCTTCTTTCTTTATCTATCCATTTCTTTTTGCTCTAATCAACTTTTATTGTTTCCTTTGTCTCGTCGCGATCTTTCTCATCTCACGTCGTAAACGTCCTTAAGTATTTATAAAATCACAAACTTGGCCGCGTGCCGAGCCCCGTGACTCAGCAGTGCCGCGAGATATGGTGGCATCACAATTTAATTAACGCTCGTTCAACACCCACATCTTCATCACATCCTCTCATGTTCCTTGGGCACGAAAGAAAGTAAGTCACTGGTATAATTCGTTAATTCTCGATACCGATGGAAGGAAAGTGATACGAAAAAACGGAAGGCGAAACGTACTGCGAGAAAGTCTTAATGACAGGGAAATGTCAATTGAACAAAGTTATTCGCGTCCTGCCTTTGACTTATATTCCCGTAGCGATTGCAATCGAGAAAAAAATTCTGCGAAAAGCAGAAAAATTCTCTGGTGACGTTTCCCATGTTGCACGTGATTCTATAGCAAGAAGGAAACATTCCAAACGATTGCG
Source organism: Acromyrmex echinatior (assembly GCF_024713525.1). NCBI lineage: Eukaryota > Metazoa > Arthropoda > Insecta > Hymenoptera > Formicidae > Acromyrmex > Acromyrmex echinatior. The sequence continues at coordinate 11,860,984 of NC_141856.1, read as the reverse complement.
TACGGAGGTCTATTCTAGAGCATAATCTTTTCGTAACGACTAAAAATATAGTAAATGGGAAAAGAAGAGAGGATAAGTATAAAAGAAACAATGAAAGAGATGTGTATAAAACGGAATTTGAGGCCTCTCTCCAATGTAATTTTTGAAGGGTTTGATGGCACGCTATTCGTGCCATCAACCCAGGAATGATAAGATGCGTCCTCGATGATAGACTAAAACCGATCGCCAAAAACGGAAAAGGAGTCGCGTCGCGTTTGCATTATTCTGCGAATGAACGAAATCTCTTACTATAATAATATCGTCGCAACGGCGAAGTCTTTTCGACGGAGATATCCACATTTAGGCTGAAAGAGCGCAGTGACGAGGCTTAATTTTTAACAAGTTTTGCAAAATCTTTCAACATATCATTTCGGAGCATAAACTTTAATTTCTGTCTTTTGTTTGTACATTATAAAATTAATAATTAAAATATGCGTTCAATATAATAATTTGTTTATTTTATTTGTATTTATAACTTCCTAATTAATAAAACCGATGAACAAATAATTAAAAAAAATATTAAAAATGATACATTATCGCTTAAAAATATGAAGCATCTTATTCAATTAATATTTGGAATAAACTATATTTTCTTTATAAATACAATAATTTTATTAAATATTGACATTTATATACGAACATTTAAATAAAGACATTTAAATAAAGTTTAAAATTAAAACAAAAAGTATATTAAATTATACTCATGTTTAATGTTACAAAATAAAGTTTATTAAACTGCTTTTCAGAAAAACAACTTTAGGTGCTGATTTTATTTCAGCTATAGATTTTTTTCATATATTTTTCTATAAATAGATTATATCGAATTGTATCGATAATATTTTCAAGAAAAGAAGTATAAAATAATTCTCGAAAATTATGTCATTTTTTAAACACAGGAATTATTAAATAAAAAATTCATCGTGCATATGGATAATTTAAAATATAATTTCAAGTTTCGCAAGAAATACTTAAAATAAAAGGAATGCAAGAGAATTTTGTAAAATATGGATAGACTTTAGATTTATATTTATAAAATATATGTATGTTTATATTTTATATATATAATATATAATATTAATATATATATTATAATATATATAATATTTTATGTATACATAATAATTTTATCTAAAGATTGTAAAATGCTTCAAATTTTTAAATAGTAATGTATATATAACACAAATTTAACCAATAGTTGATTTGTTTATATTATTAAAAATTAACTCTTATAGCAATGAGTTGTAATTATTTCAATGTACTGTATATAATATTAATTATATTTTTTTGTATTGAGCAAGCAGATGTAGGCTTAATATATAGAAATATATAATAAGAGTTAAAAATATAATTTCAATGATTTCAAATTTCAATGCTAAGCAAAAAAGGATTTTTCTACTATTTATTTAAGCCTATTCTACAATATGTTTTCAGTTTTCTGTTTCTGGTTTTTTTGCTATTTTATATATCTTGCCTTTTTGCTTCTTATCTGGTTTTTTGTTTTCTGTCACTCGGGATAAAAGTTAACGAACTTCAGAAGAAACAAGAAACAGTAACAAGAAATACAATTATTGTTAAAACGCATTGTTGATCGCAAAAGGGAAAAAAAGCAAGAGGTAAAAAGCAAGAAATAGAAAACAAATCGCAAAAAGCACCGTAGAATAGGCTTTTAATATAGAAATCATCTTTCGTTCTGGCATCGAAATCTAAGCTCAGTAAACTTGTATCGATTTCAGTCTATTGATTTATAAATATATGCCAATTACAAGAAAACTACAAATATAATATGATTCAACTCATCTTGTCTTACAGCAATAAGGATACAAGGTTTGTATCAAATGTATAGATGATAATGTGAAATTATTTTGTAATTGTACAAGTTCTCATGACCTCTTTTCCATTATATATTCAATATAGCCACGACACAGCCTCTTTAAGCATAAATCCGAAGACGTCGGATGCACGACGACGTCTTTCGGCGCAGCGGTGTTCGCGGGAAAAGGGGATGAAAATTTTCACATCGCTAGTTTTACAGTCGTTACAATATAGATACACTTATGTACAAGTGGCACCGCTACTTACGGGGCTCGGACTATACGTACTTGCTGGACAATTGCTTTGCCAGCTCCGTATACTTGAGAAATTTGGAGTGTGGGCTCTCCTCGAGGGGTGAGGTCGCTGACTGCGACGGGCTGCCGTTTGCCTGTGGAATCGGCGGCGACTTGTTGCGCTGCGACGTTGGCGGCGACGAGGAGTTACGGCTCGGCCCACCGGAAGTGCCCTGGGAAACTGCCGCGGCAGCCGCGGCCGCGGCCGCTGCCGCTGATCTGCCGATAGTCAATGGATCCGGGATGACGCCATCTTTGACAAAATGCATCTTGGACAGGTGATGCCTGTATGCACCTTTCGAAATAAAGGGCGTATCGCAGAATGCACACTTCATTATTGAATCCGCAGTGACCACGGCGTCGTTGCATGCCCAGCTGAAAGCCAAGATCGCACCTGGTGTTGGACCAGGACCTGGACCGGACACTCCTGACACCGTACTACCGCTGCCCGAACCGATGGTACTAGCTGCAGAATTACCTCCGGATCTCGAGGTGCCGCTAGCACCGGGTCCTCGCGTTTCTGTCTTATCGCATAATTTCTGCAATGCCGCGAGAGGATGGCTGCTTGTTTTACGTCCTTGCGAGTCGACATTATTGCCGCTGCCACTACCACCACCGCCGGACAAGCTGTCGAACATGGAGGAAAGCGCTCCGAGACTGCTGGATGCCTTAGTGTCAGGTGTACCTCGCGGCGTGACCGACCGATCGCTGCTAGTGGGACTACTCGTGCTGTTTCTACAAGGACTACGCGCGACCTGTTCCACTTGGCTAGTCGGTCGGGGCGTGGGTGGATTCATACGAGGTGATAGAACCTCTCGTCCATCTTCCGGTGTCTCGTGAAGGCTACTTCTTCGATGATTGTAGGAACTCTGATCCTCCTCGTCCCTGCAGTCGTCTACTATCTCCTTCTTGACAAACACTTCCCTCGTCGATTGCGACTGTTGTTGCTCCTCTTCGTTTACGCTTCGTTCTTCTGTTTCCTCGTCCCTCGGTTCTTTCTTCACTACCACAGTAGATGACTCTTCGTCTCCGGATTCTTCCGCAATTTGATGATGGCGACTAGGTAACGAAGCGGCCTGCTTCTCGGGAGTGACGCGATGATGATGAGACAAAGAACTCGAATGTCTTTCGTGACTCGTGTTAGTCAGGTCCATGCGTCTCTCCGGCGTCATAGTATCCGTCCTACCGCTTCCTCGCTCTGATATCGAACTAGATTCGCTGCCGCTTCGCTCCCTTCTCGCCGCAGCATTGGCGTTATAATGTTGCTGCTGATGTTGCTGTTGATAAGATCGAAGCAGATTCATCGTTTGCGGATCTACCAGAGGTTTTGTGTAATCTACACTCTCGTCGATACCCAAACGCTTAAGAATGCTCGTACCCATTGGTGCACCGGGTTGAGCGTGATGCAAGCCGGGCGTACCATGCCTCACGCGAGAATCGAAACTCTTCTCGATGAGCTTCTCTATTGCATTCAAAACCGACGGTGAGGTACCCATGGGAGCGGTAGTTTCATTAGCAGTTGATGTAGGAGTATCTTTCCCCGGCGTGGTCGCATCGCTGGCCGAAGATGGAGACCGGTGATGCCTCGACGATATCGAAGACGTTTCCTCATTGACGCTCTTACGTCCGCTCTCGGTTGGTGGTAACGTCGCGGGCAAATGATTGGACATGAGCGCGTTCTTCAAAAAGTTCCGCTGATTAGCACCCACCGTGCCCGCGCCAATGCACTGACGTATGTGCTCGACAAAAAGCGGGGTCTCTATCTTTTCACCACATTTCTCGCACGTGATTCTGCCAGCATGCTTTCCGAGACTATGAGTCAAACCCGCAGCAGCATCGCCATTCTTGAATTCATTTTGCGCGCGTTCTAGCTCTAATAATTTTCTCACGGGCAGTGACTTTTTCCGCTTCTCGCGCGTTTGCCGTCGACGTCCACCGCTTTCTGTAATCGACCGCATTATATGCTCCTTGTAATGAGAATTCTTTACCATGTGATTGCTCAACTCTTTCAAGGAGCTAAATGCTTGATCGCAAACCTTACAGGTCAGCACGGCGCTAACGTGACTGCTTGTGGCGCCTGCTCCGGGACCACCATTATTTCCGCTATGAGGTCCGGACCCTCCACCTGGTTGTACCCCTGTGCCACCTCCTCCACCAGCGACACTTCCGCTACCTCCGCCAGCGCCTGTAGAATTACCGCCCTTGCTTTCATCCGATGATTTCCAAGATATTATCTGTTCTTGAGAGATGATGTTCGTATAATGTTGCGTTTGCTGCATATGCGAGGTCATCTCAGCTAGCGAACGGAAACTCTGTCCGCACCACATACATTTTAGAATCTGTCGTGTTTGTTCAGCTCCCTTACCTAACCAGACATCTTGGCCTCGCACGAGTTTCCGCGGCAGTGGCATCGTTTCTTTAATCAGTAGATTCAAATCGGATGGACTTTGTTTACTGCTAGGTGTACCCGAAGTATTGCCAGTATTGCCGGTAGATGTCTGCGGTTGATGCGGTTGTTGAGGCGGTGGTATGGTAGGCATCGTCGTCTGCTGTGAGTGAATTCCTGGTGCTGGCGGTGGTACCGGCATGTTCACGCCGCAATGCTTCGCTTCCTTCATGTGCGTCGTCATTGCAGCCAAAGTCGGGAAACTTTGTTTGCACCACACGCATTTTAAAACATCTTTCGCTTGATCAGCACCTTTATTCAACCAGTGAGATTGCCAAGCGCTATGACGACTGCTGGACGTCGTCGCTGGCGCATTGGCACCTGTCGCTGTAGCACCACTTCCGGAAGACGACCTGAAGAGATCCTCCCCGCCCAGCTTGCTTAGCTCGCTCATTTTTTCGAGCGCCTTTGTAGCCTCACTAGGTTGATACGGCTTTTCCAATGCGGCCGGCGGCTTCATCTTCCCATTCCAAAGCTGATGATGATCCACCACTCCGCTGGTGCTTTTCGGCGAAAGCTGCTGCTGACTAGTAGCCGCTGCCGCTACCGCTGCGGCGAAATACGGAAAGTGCGTGGCCATCGGCGACGTCCATGGAGACACCACGGGGGGTCTACCGAAACCTGATGGCGCAACTCCCGGTGCTGCTTCCTGATGGCTCGTGGAACTTGTCGTGGAACCCAGTCTTGATGATTTGCGAGGTGGTGGTGGTGGCGAATCTTCCGGATCAGGTCGTTTCCTGCTGGATACCGAAAGATCCAACGGACCATTGTTCGTCTCCGTCGAGGAAGACGGCGTAGGTGGTTTGCTGAGATTTAATATCTGTTCCTCCTCGTCTTCTTCAGTCGAGGACGTTTTTCTCGTGCTAAAGTCTAGCACAGCCGGCAGGGGTGTCGCTGACGGCGAAATCTCTCCAACGCTGGTAGGCGACACCAAGAGGCCGGGGGTGGCGGCTGGTGGCGAACACGAGGAGGAAACCAGCGGCGACACCGAGCCACGCGATAACGGTGAGTGGCCGAGGAGGAGACGCTGATGGGTTTGTTGCAGATATGCCGCCATGACCGCTGCCGAGTGAGGTGGTAACAGGGAGTGAGTTCCAAGGGGTAGAGGCACGATACTACTTGGACTGACTGGGCTCGCGCTGCTCCTGGTAGCAGGTGGTGGGGGACTTCCGGTCGCCGGACCGGATGATTCCCGAGAATCTCTCGAGGGACAGCGCGGACTCATTGGCTCCCTGAAATTGTAAACGATATCGAGCGCTATAATTTTCGAGTACGAATACACGTACTTCTCTTCGAGATCTCTCTAGGATTCGAAGTGTGGTTATGATGGATGAAACGAATCTTATCGGAGCTTGGCGTAAAAGTACGAAACGTTTGCAGTCAGGCAGTGGTCATTAATCATGATAATCGCACGATAATTTTCTTGTAACCGATCTGCGAGTACCGCAGCATAACGCAGGTGACGCCGTGACGTTAATATTTCATAAGCGTCCGCCATAGAAATTACTACGCAAACAGCTTTCGCCGTATTATATGATGGGAACGACGGATACCCGGAATCATCGGTAGAAATAAATGGAAAAAAGGCTCGCGTGATAAATAGAGCCTAGAGACGTTGCAACGATAGCAACAGCGATGGATAACTCACGCATGAAAACGTCTATCGTGCTAGTGTGTACACGCGAAATGCACACAACACATAGAAGCGTATCTTGTAAATGTAAATGCGACGGACATTACGACAAGATGCGACAGATTATTATCGATATGGAGAACGAACACACCATGCTACGCGATGCGTTATTTGTCGACCTTAAAATACGCGCGTTTACATCGCGGCTACGAATCCTCGACTCACGCACGATCACAAATATGTGAATACAACATAACGTTCGCGAAGTAACGGAGTTCCGATCATGAACAAATTACGAATAATTGTACGCTCCACCGATGAACGTTAGTCATCCAGCTCGCGACAAAAACCGCGCGGATTGGTCGAAGTTGTCGAGTGTGCAGAAGCGATCGATACCTGTCGCAACGTCATCAACGCACACGAGGATCGACTGTCGGAAGGGAGCACGTGGTCGGAACGATTAGAGAACGTTGTAATGGATTGTGCGAGCCTCAACGCGCGATGTGTGCGCAGCGCGGCGACGTTCCAGGCCTGTCGACGGTTCGCTCGTAACTGACTGTTCCTGACTGAATGCCGAATGCGTGCTGCGAGATGAAAGGGGACCGCTGCCACGCATGCAGGGGAAGTTTTTGGGGGCTGGCGGGACGGCGCGGGTGTACGGGAGAGCGGGAGCGCCACTGCCGCCCCCGGTTAGGAGGCAGCGCCTGCTAGTGGGGCATCGTCGGTATGGGACGATGTGTAACACGTGCCTATCTCTATTAGCCGTGTGACGTCGCGCGCGGCAGACACCGATATCAACTCCGACACCGGCTTATTTATCCCTATCCAGGGTCTCTCCCGCCCGCTTGTTCCGTTACCACTTAACCCTCGCCGCCCGACGCTTACCTCGCGCATACATGTATTTATGAAAGAGACCTCGTGACGATTTGTTGCTCTTAAACAACGACGTGCCTCATGTACACAAGAGACTCCCAACGACGGCAAACATCAAAAAGCTCGTGTTGTCGCGTCGGCGCGACTCGCGATGATTTAAACACTTTATTATAAGGAGCCTGCGTCCGGATAAAGCACCGACTAATGAGTGCGCTGGCAGACAACGTCAAATGAAATTTAGGTACGAGCCTCCGACTTTATGCCCGCCATTACGCGTCGCTGCTATGACCGTCGTAGGTGATTTGCGCCGAAGCGTCACTCGCGCGGCTATCTGCGGCTGATTTGTACAGGCTGCTGCCTCACGCTTGACGTCGAGTGTTCCTTTCTTCATGTACGTAACACCCACGTGTCTCCTCGATACGAAGAGACACGTGGAGACACATGGACAAAGAGATACATATACATAGGGTGTTCCAAAATTCGCGAATTAAAATAATGTAGCAAAAAATTCTTCAAAAATTAAGTGAAAAATTTATTTCTAAATTTTATAGCAGTAATTTTTGAGCTAATAATGTTTTAAATATGATCGATTTTACAAGCTATATTTAGACGGCTATTTTGAATTATGCATGTAATAATATGAGTGTGAATGAGCTAAATGTAGTCAATTGGCCATATTTAAATCTTTATATCTCAAAAATCACTGCTTAAAAGAAAGATTTACAAAATTCTTTGCTTAATTTTTTTGAAAATAATGATTTAAAAATATCGTGGACATAAATGTACGGAGATCTACACGACTTATTGAAGTGTGATAAGGAAAACTAAAGAAAATTGATATGGATATATAAATAGCTACTGAGAAAGTGCGAATAAAAGTTGCCATTACTCGTTCAACAACTCGTTTCAGCTAACACGAGTGATGTTTCTGGTCATTACTGTATATCGACAGAAGCTTTTTAAGTTCTTGGCACACATAATCAAGTCTTTCAGGTTTCAATAATTATCTCCATCAACATTTATCGACTTAACCCTATGGAGAAACGCGTATTTGTTTCTTTTTGATGCACATTTTGTGATTGCTTTTTTCAGTAATTATTAAGACAGTAGTTATATAAACAGAACATCAATTGAAGATCTTATCACAACAGTAAACTAATTAATCCACATTTTGAAAAAATCGTAAAAAATGAATAAAGAGCTGATGATCCATTTTCACTAATATCATATGGCGACGTTGAGGATTAATCCGTGTTCTTAATCTTTGTGTAGTAAGGTTTTCAATTGTGCATGGATAGAAAATTATAGATGCAAAATTCACCTATCCGAAGGTCCCGTATCTCGCAAGATAGTCGGGTTTAACCTTGAGGTGGCGGAAGGTGGGGGTGTAGGTGGCGATGCCTCCTCGTCATCCTCTTCGTCCGTTCCCTCGGCATCCTCGTCCTCCTTCGCAGCGGGCGCGCAGCCCCTCTCACTGGGGCTAATAGGGCCATCCTCGTCGACGCAATCGCCCTCCTCGCCTTGGAGGTCCGTACCGGGCGCAGAGCCTTCGACGCCGTCCTCCCCTGAAACAAATAAGTAAAATAGCGGATTAGTAGATTAGATCAATCGTAATTTAACAAGAAATGGCTACTCCATTAACATGCCACATCTTATAAAATAACGATGTGCTGTTACATTTCTATTAAATGCCTGTATAACGAATATTTCATTGATGCTTTTAGCTACTTGTATAACGGAATATAAGTAGTTATGTCGCTTTAGCAATCTAGATATCTCATTGACCCATCGGCAAATTTTCTATTACACTTGCAGATAAGATGTTGAATTTGAAAAATACGATACACAACTGTATCGTTACTAGGAGGAAAATACTTCTCTCTGTCAGTATAACCTCGCGTGACAAGCAAGCAAACTTGTATTGCAGGATATACTTATGTATTGCCAAGCAATTTAGAAATCAAAAAATCGGACACAAATACATATCAGTTGACGACATCGTGTATCGTCTTTTCTGCGTGGAGATCGTTGATGTAGGACGCGAATCAAATCCTTCTGTCACCCGCCGTATCTTGATAGAAGAGCAGAGAAGAACGTACGACCTAAGAGTGGAGATACTGAGAAATGACGAAGCTAAGTACCTAGGAGTGATATAAAGGTTTAGATGGCGAGTAACACAATGGCACTATCGGTTCATTTATCAGCCTTTCGCGACGACAGCAACGACGACGACGACGACGACGACGACGACGACGACGACGACGACGACGACGACGACGACGACGACGACGACGACGACGACGACGACGACGACGACGACGACGACGACGACGACGACGCCCAAGAGGGAGACGAAGAAAGAGAAAATGCGAGCTATGTCGGATACGTCAACGTCGTCGACGACGAGGTATTGTGTGGCGGGACAAGGAGTTCCATCATCTGCATTATGAGTTTTAATCAAATCGTTTCCATTTGAACCCTTGGTAATGAACGGCAGAACTGTCGCTTTGCGACTGTGCGAAGAACATAACCTGATCTAAGATCAATAAACATTTATGGAAGGAAATTATGTTGCGTAAATTTTATCCAGAAATTCCACATTACGTTATATCTGATAATTCCAATCGTGTATTCAAATATTAACCACGCATATATTAAAACATCTTACACTACTATCGTACGGTTATCTAACGAAAGTAAACTACACTTGATAGACCTGGACGTGAATACTCAGTGCCAACGGAATCTTCCTAGTCGCCATCTTGCTCCCGGCATATCCTTTCTGAAGAAGGGAGTGCCATGTCCTCAATCGCGAGCAATCGCCAAGCCAAGCGAGAGCAGGGCGAGAGCGAAAGATGGTCAGCTCACCTCCCCTTATAGAGGGTGGGGACAACCAGGAGCACCGTCCTACTTTGCCGAGTGACCAACCAAACGATCGTTTGTTCGCAGACAGGCTACGGAAGAGGGAGAGAAAGGAGATCGCACATTGATCCGCGGGTGCATCAGCAACTAATTACGCAGATTTATGTCCCCATTGTCCATTGTCTCTCTACCGAGAGCGATTCTCTGGTGCCCCGGCTCGGACCATTCGATGGAAGCGACTGGTTGGCCGATCCGGTTGGGACCAGCCGTAGGACGGCGAGAAGGTGCACGACTACGGAGAGAACGACGGGGCGACGACGAGAGGAGATAAAAGGAGGACCTCTCGGAGGATCGCTCAGATCCAGGCGCGTATCGAAGAGGAGAATGCAAGAAGTCGAGGAACCAAGCGGGCGGACCACCGGCGGGCAGCCCCGCCCGCTACAAGCATGGTCCGTCTTCTATCCTTCCGGGGGCCCCCCTTCGGGCGCTTGATCGCAAATCTGTGGAATCTATTTGCGTGCCGTTCATTTCTAACCCTTCCCACCCACTTGTACATGATAGCTGGATTTGAAGAGGTATTGTTTCAAAATTTCAATCGTGACCGTCAGCACCATCTTCATCTCCAGCCAGAGACTTCAACGAGCGTTATTCTGTTTCCGGAAGCAGCGAATGGCATTTTGATACTATCTTCACGTACGCACGTGCGACAATTACATCAGAAGAATCATTATTCATAAGCATTCATCAGAAAGATAAAACCCTTTATTTAATGTAATTGATTCAGTATTATTTAATGCTTTGTTTAACTTTTAAAGACGAGAAAACCATTATAATGATGTTGAAACAGTATCATATTTTAATGTAAGAAATACAATGAAATAATGAATTATAAGAATTATTATATTTTATTATTTCTGTACTTCTTGTTTCAAAGTGACATCATTTCATAACAAACCATAATAAATCTTATTTGAGGAAAAGCTAAACATTACAAAATGAACCTCTCTCGTCCTCTAAAACTTAATTTGTTTAAAAGAAATAAAATATATTCGGATGACTTGCTTATTATCTCTTATATTATACTTTATATTAAAATATATTTTTTATATTAAATATTATTATATTTACTTTAATTGTTTATTATATCGAAGTCATAGGATTTGAATAATTTAGTAGAATACTGATTCCCGACTCAATCGTAATGACAAAGGTCACTGATGGTTCCGCGACTCGAAAATATTCCACCGGCGATCGAGATCGATCGGATGTCGAAGTCAGGCTCAGGATGCAAATGTTTGCACGAGCACAGGTCGTGCGGGACTATTGGCAGGCCGCTAACAAGGACCGCACCGGGTTGCGCATCCCGGACATAGCTTGTCGGTAAGATACGCTTCGAGAACGAGGAGCGTGGCGTACCGAGCTTAAAAGCGGCTTGACACTCGGCGAGATGCTACCGGCCGATATCCAGCTCCTCCTGTCCTTGACTCACCCGAACCGCTGCACGTTAGAAAAGAAGTGCAGTGTATTAGCAGCCTGTGCTATGCCGAGAGCGGGTCGCGCTATCTACGATGGTTCCGCACCAATAGTCCGCCTACGACTCTTGGTCCAGAACAATAATTAGTCTTATCGGCGAAGCATCCACTTTCAAACCCGTTACGATCTCTGCTTGACTTTTCTACACATTCTCTCTCTCTCTCTCTCTCTCTCTCTCTCTCTCTCTCTCTCTCTTTCTCTCTCTCTTTTCTTTTACAAATGTATGTCGCTGCGCATTCTCTATCTTTTCCTCTTGCCCCTTTGTCGTGTCTCTCCTCGCCCACCTTTACGACGAACCTGCGCACGAGTTACGGATATAGATAGCAGACACCTGCATATATTGGCGTACACATGTTGGCGATGTACCAAGGAACTAACTGGTGTTGGTACCGCGACAGTATTAGCTATCCTGACCGCTAGTCGTAAGGATCCAGTCGTAAGAATCGAACAACTGAGCTAGTCACGCTCACTATTCGTATGGACGATCGGCAGTTGCTAATTGCTGATAAATCCCGAGCCTTTATATGCGAAGCTTTAAGCGAGTATTGTAAAAGAAAACTATGTCGACTTTAATTAATTGCGTTAATATCACAGAGAAATATTAATCATTTTTAATGTATACAAATAAATTCCATTATCACAAATTACAAAAAAATTGTAATCTATCAAAATAATTTCAAAAATAAAATAAAACTTGAGATAAATATTATTTGTACTTCATTATATTTTATATTTACAAACTGTGATTTATTTAATAATGCTTATCGAATGTACAGAAAGATACTTTAGCAAATAGGGATATTTCTTAATTCATAACTATCTAGATTTAAATAACAAGAAAACTTTATTGATCTGAGCTGGATCTTAGCGCTTAATTAAATAATATTTCGTTATGAATTTATTCTCATATCGAATTATGTAAACTGCCGAAATAATTGTCGATCTTGAAACGCAATCCTAAACTAAAACTAGAATAGTAATAAATTAAACTTGACAAATAATTTAATGATGTAATTAATGCTAATAAGCATCCTAAAAACCTGTAAATAATTTATTGAAAAAATTACCTAGATTTAATTACAGTCTAACTTACTTTGACATAAACTTTTATAATGCGATATAACATAATGTCTTTTAAAACCAAGAATAAAACTAATTATTTTCCGTCAATTTTTGAACGTATTCTTTTGAAGTCATTCTTCCGGAAAACGATTTGTCATTCTTAGACGTACGAAGGCGGAACGAGTCGCCAAGATGAAATGCGGTAAGCCTTACAAATGGCAGAACGAAAAATAAGGTGTTAAGACAAGGATCCTTTAGTGCATGTTCATAAATTGCGGCCGTGAGTAAGGCGTAAATTTTAGCGTTCATAGGCATCCGCACTAGTGTCAGCTTGTGTACCTTAGTGATTTACGCGCAATCAACGCGCTAAATCAGTTAGGTTTACTTGTAATTAGCATTTACGCCGAACGTTCATCCAGTAAGAAAATTTATAATGCAAGGTGTCTGTTTAATTGTTTGTAAGAAATCTGATATGCAGAGCGGCAGCTTTTAAAGCGAGTAAGATAGCCGAGTATTTTTTCTGTAAATATGATATACATTGTAGACACAATGATGTGATTAAAAGCATAATTAGAACAAAAATACAATATAAATGTAAAATCAAAATATTATAATATATACCGAGTATATTATAAAAATCTATATTTACATATTTTTTTATTATACATATTTTTAAAAATCTATTTAAGTTACTAAAAATTCTCTCTCAAATATTGATTGATAATCTAATTCATTATTTTATGGAATACTAAATTATATTAGTCTCGTTTTAAAGTATGATGTATTACACAGAAAAAATCTTCCTTTGGAAATAACTTTATATCTATCGATTCAATGTACTAGACATTCATAATCAACTGTGTGGAGGCTGCTACGTACATGAGCATTCGCCAGTCTTTACTCTGTCTCTCATTGTCAGACAGGCCGTCGGTGGATACTGGTAATTACATAACCACCGTGTTAGAATGTAGAGCTGCGTACATCAGAAAAGATCTTTGCGAGAGAGCCGCCCGACTTCATGGTGCACGAAGTTAATTTCTCGTCTCTTCCATGTCGGGACGGCCGAGCGAAGTTGCTGGGACGCCTTCCGAGACGGATCTTTGATAAGTAGTACTACTCGCGCACGGTTATCTCGGCGAATATCCCGGGGAGGCGCGGATCTTTCTATCTCCTTCGTGTTCTCTCTTTCTCTCTCTTAAGGCAGCAATGACGCCACGCTGGGGCAAGTAACCGGGTCGAACTTTAGCAACGTTCTGGCAATAAAACAGTACATAATAACAAGCCGGCGGCTGCGGCGGCAGGGAAGGAACAAAAGGAGAACCCGGAGGAGGACAGGAGAGGAGATGAATTTCTGATGCGAGAACCGTCGGAAGGCTGGCGGGGAGAGTGACAGGAGGCAGACGAAGAGACGAACGGATGGACAGGCAGACAGACGGACGAACGGACGGGCGGACAGAAGGACGAAGAGGGACGGCGAGAAGAGGGAGGCCTCGCATTGTGATTCTCTCGCGGTCTGCCAGAGAGTGACTGACGGGTGAATCCGTTTTCTCCTTCCTCCGCGTCTCTTCCTCTCTCCCTCGCGCGTGCCTTCTGTCCTTCTTTCCGTGTCTCTTTCGCTTCCCTCTTCCTCCCCCTCGCGCAAACTCCGCGATTCCTCCTTCTCTCGGAGTAACCGGCTTTGAAAGCCTCATACTCAATCCGTATTCGAGAGATACAAGACGTTGATTTACGACTTCCTCAAGTGATGATCCAGATTTTTCAGATCGATCGGGAGGGTCGCGCTCCGAACCCAGAAGAATATCATTCTTGTTTCGAGAGTTTGAGAGCAAGGACGATTATAAAATATTCTTGGAGTGTGACATGTAACATGTATTTTAAATACTATTACGAATGAATTAAATAAAATTGTTATGAAACAGAGCAATATAGTCGATTAGCATAATTTTTTTCTAGTCTAATATTCGTGCATAATAATATAAAATATTCGAAAACTGTTGTTGTTCGAATCTTAATTTATTAAGTGTCACAATTGTATACATTAAAAAATGAAATGAACCTAGTTATTCAATGTAATCATTATTCAATCGTTATTCAATGTAAATTTATTCGAATGACAGAGGTCACGATTTTAACTTAAAAGGAAAAATTTGCATCCTTAATGAAAATTAAACTTCCAACTATTCACTCTCAATATGGCTTCAAGAAGATGCATCAAGGAACATCCGAGGAATTAGATCAATGCACTTGGTATCAAGGACCACAAACGGTTCTTTAGCATTCGATCCCTTCAGACTCATCCTACTTTCTTTCTTTTTTTTTTCATTTTGGCCCTCGATCTTAAGTCCCTCGAATGTCAGGTGGTCAGATTCGTGACTCACTTAGGTGTTCTTTAGGACGACGTGAACAGAACAAGACGACAGGCTCCAACCGAAGACGGAGTACCTTCCTACCGTTGTCTACCTGACTGATTGACTGATGAGGCGACTGTTATCCTAAGTCAACACTCACTCCATCAGTCTGTCGAATTTCCCCTTCTACTACGAACTATTGCTGCGTTCCTTCGCTGCTACTCACGCCATCGTAAACGATGTACCCCGATCAGATTCTATATCTATATGTATAATTCCCGAGATGGCCCATCAAAAGAAATTGGTAATGACGTTGATGGCTCGCGTCTATTAGTAATGTAAGTAGAAAAGCGCGATTAAGATTAGGATAAATAAATGAGAGATATTACTTCAATACTTGAAGTTACAAAATTGATTTTAAAAAGTTTTTTAAATTCGATTATCAGTTTTGAAATCAATATCATTTTGAAACTAATTTTCTTGATTGAACTTTATCCTTGTAAATACATACTGAAATTTCACTTTAGAAACTGAACTACTCATCCGGAACTAAACTACTCATACGTCGGTATTTCTTAGACTTGATCTTTCATTTTCTGGTTAATTTGTGATTAGGTTATGTCCGTTCTCACTAATGTAGATTTATTTTAATCCTGGTTCAATTTACTTGTTATCGTTTTTTTATTCTTAGAATTAAATAAAAAAATGAAGAGTAAGTAAATCGAGTTTAAAGTTAATCTACATTGGTGACAATGGACATCTGATAATGATGTAAAAATTGTATTTTTCTAGTTATAATTAATTATAATTAGTCTAATTATAATTAGTCTAAATAACTAATTATAATTAGTCTAAAGTGATGATTTTGTAATGAATAACTTTTATAGTCCATACTGTCAAATAACTAGTGATTAATTATAGAACATCAGTTTCAACATTATTATCAGATTAAGTGAGATTAAATTTAAATCACAAGTTAACTAGGAAATAAAAAAATTGAGCCTTATGCCTATTTTCATCAAGATTAAAATTATTCTACATGAATAACTTTAATCTCGAATTAACTTATTCTTCATCTTTTTCTAATTCTTAAAAAAATGAACAGTAAATGAACTGAGAATAAAATCAATCTACATTGGTGAAAACCGAGATTAGTCAGGTAAAACTTCGAGTCAATTTGTCACGTGTACGGATTAAATATATAGGAATGCGTAGAGATCATCGGTTAACCGTTTAAAAAGCGATCAACGAATGCAATGTCATGCTGCTGGGTCCATTGGAAGCGGAATCCGCATAGAGCGTACTCTCCTTCAATTTTCCATGGATATTCCGAAGTCGCGGCACTTGGACACGCCTCGTTCAATCTCGCGCGATCGACAAGGGCTGTGAAAACCCCGAATCCGCGTCGCCCGATTGCTTTTCTCTGCTGCCGTCGCCTTCTCTACGTGTACTCGAAATCTTTCCCCGTTCTCTCTCTCTCTCTCTCTCTCTCTCTCTCTCTCTCTCTCTCTCTCTCTCTCTCTCGCGTCCGCCTTCCAGCCTCCCTTTCAAGTTGCCCCAGCCTTGAAATATCGAGCTCGGAGATCTTGGATTTCCGGAGCCGGTGTTTCTGCTGCGAAATTGTCGTGCTGCCTCGTAACAAAATCGCACGAACTGCCGCGAATATTACGCGCCGCAATCCACGGAGCTTCGTTCGCGCTTTTCATTTCGTTCAACCGAGAGCTACGAAATCTGACGTCTATAGGACGCCTGCCTATGCGCGACTTCGACTGGTATCCATTGATTCGACTGGCGCTCGTCATGAACCAAAGCTAGTCTCAGACAATAGTCTCTAGACGAAAATCTCGGTAGCTTCGATTGTCGTTTTCCGGTGGTTAGTAATCATTCAGCGAACTTATATCGTAATTTATTAAGATATATACGTTGGCATCTCCCTCGCTTTGCTACACGATTCACCTTATGCGACACGATATTTTTCGACATTTTGACAAGAAGGATCGACTTAACTTAGAATCGCATTTATTATCTGGCACACCTGATCTCGAGAAACATCGTTATCAATCTCGCGTAATAATATTATTATCCATATTGTGAATAAGAAGCAATGCTAAAGAGATATCTACTGTGGCAATAGAGACTGCCTAACTGCATGCGTACACGCGTGGCGATAAATTAGCACGGCGGGGGTGAAAACATCGCACAACCGAGTGATTATTTATCGTAGAGACCGATCGTGAGGACTTTATCACCCTGTTGGCGATCATTCCCGCACTACATCGCCCGCGCTCTCATCGAATGATAGCAGGTTAGTCTGCATGTGCATGGCGCACATAAACTGTTAAATTAAAGTCGATCCTTTCGTTGATCCATACCATCGATAGGCTCCCCATTAATAGCTCGTAATTTACTATTGCCGATCATAGTATAATGGCTAATTAACATTTGCGAGATTAACACTTCCGCATATAATAATTTTATCAGTGATATCGTCATATCTCGATTTGATTAAAAACAATTTGTGTATAAATTGTGCGCAAATTAATATCATGCATAAGTAACGGCAATATTTCCAAGAAAAATTAAAGAGTTATCATTATCTAAAGTTTTGTTAAGCTAACTATACTAACAGCTACAATTCTACTATCACGATGCTCTATAATTTACTCCTAACGACGGAGATAGCGAATGTATTCAACGGTAATTTACTTTAAGACAGGTAAACACAAATTTGATGTTGAGAATTATATCCATAAGATATAATCTTCTACATATATATTATATATATATATATATATATATAAATTTTTGTTTTGCATAAATAATTGTAATTCTGCTCGGAGTTATAATTTTACCTCTTGTGATATCATAGAAAAATTAATATAAATTGTGTAACAGCAAGTGAAGCAGTTTCGTTATGTGCAATTCAGCGAAATTCCAACGGAATAAAATTCACTCCTTCAACACGTTTTCTCTCGACGTATATCTACGCTAATCCAATTTGCGCGTGTATGCGACAAGGGTGAGCGGCTCAATTCGTGTATTAATTCGTTCTGGCGTGGATGCGGATTGTCCGTACGCGATTAGACGTCGCGCCAACGTCGCAGTAGCGCGTTAGAAATGTACGAGAACCGGGATGATGAGTATCCTGGCGAAGGGGAGGGACACAAACGAGCAGCGGGGTATAACCGAGCAAAGACATTTGGGCTTGACGGTGAGTGATGGACAGGGAGGTCCGGCGACGCAAGAGCTGTGTCTCGTGAAAAAAAGGTTGACGTTTTGGCAAGGCATGCCACTCGTTGCTCGAACGCGTGTACGAGTTATTAACGTTCATATTTTAGTGACAGTCCTTGCATAGTGTATACGCATGGGGGAAAGACTTCTCGACACACGGCGAATAACCTGCTGCCCAAAAGATATTTTTCGACATTGTGTCAGTCTACGTTTCCTCTTCGTCTCTTCGAAGACGTTAATCTTTGTGGCGTCTCTTTCTCTCTCTCTCTCTCTCATGCAATGATTAAAAGTATCCACAAATTGCACGTAATATAAATCTGTGTCTACCGACTATTTTTGGAACTGTGACATAATATGTGAAAATAACTGACACAAGAGATACATTATTATATGTATTGTTAATCTCTTGAAGAATTCGAAGACACGTTTATTCGTCTGCTATTAGATGAATGTCTGACAAACAACGATACAAATTATCTTGTTACATTAGCAAAACATGAGGATTGAAATTGAAAATGCTTATAATATGAAAATTTGCCAAGTATATTCGAGTTTTCAAAATTTTGTCACATTCAAATATAGACTGGTAAAAACAGACGCGTATTATAGTTAAACGTATTATAATCTCTTATTTTTGCCCCTGACATATCGATGTTCGATTTAATGGATCAAATGTAATGGATATCGCTTCGTTCTCACTCGTGAAAAATATATTTATAATGAAGTTGAAGCGTGAAATCAATTCTCGAAATTTTAGATCACGCTGTCTGCTGCTTGATTTAAAGGGACGAAAAACCTCGGTCTCACGTCAATCGTGTCTCGATCGCAAAAAAGTTGCCGGTTAAGTGGCACTCGTTCGTCTCGAAACTGGTCTCGAGCATCGCCGCGATAAATTTAATGCGGCCGCGCGAAATAATTTACGACGCGGCCCGAAATATAGCAGACCGATCGAGCTAATCGTCTCGCGCGTTCTTCGTGGAATGGTATTAATGCTCGCGCGCACACGGAGGCGCCGAAGATGCGTCCGTTGATGCAGGTACGACGACTGAATGATGGATGGACGGTGTGCACGTCCGGTAAGACCGACCGACCGACCGACCAACCGACCGTCCGTCCGTCCGTCCGTCCGTCCGTTCGTCCGTCCAATCGCGCAACAGGCGACAGTGATGATCGATGCGTCGCTGCTCCCGCTGCTCAGGAAGGCGAAATCCGCGAACTCGTTTCGCTCTTCGTTAGTAGCATCCGTCCCCACGGCGTTTTGCATTAGGCGAAAGTCGGGATCTGTGAGGAGTGCGATTAATATCCCGAACTGGAGGATCGCGACGCGTTTATTTCTCTCTTTAACCCTTAACGTTGACGCACAACGTCCCAACGTCGCGCGGCTTATCGTGATATATTACCATCGAGAACAGAAATTAACGGATTTTTCCAAGCTCAAAATATTGTCGGTTTAGGGCGCGGATAAGATGATTTAGAGGATTAATTTTTGTCATCTTACAATATATGCCATATGTAAAAATACGTAAAAATTGTATTGTTGCGCGTTAATTAATCACAACAGTTTTTGAAATACAGAAATTAGAAGGATAAGTAATTCGTATCATCATACTGGAAAGTATTTCTTATACGATCTTTTTTTTTTTGTAAAATAAAATCTTTAAATAATACTAAAATTAGAAACAGAATATTTATTTAAATAAATCAACTTAATACGCAAAAACGCTAATACGGTCAAAGTTAGATGTTAAATTAATACATAGAGAAGAATACATCGATGAAATAATTACAAGAAATTTATTCAAGGAAAAACTGTAAAGATTTTGAAGATAAATCCATAGAAGAGTAAGAAATCCATAAAGAAGAATAAGCTGATGTGTAATGAAAATTATTTTTACCGTCTTTTTTGGATAATGCTAATCTTATTAATTTTGTCACTTTTAGACCTCAGTCGACAGATAATTTAATCAAACCATTTTCGTAGTAATCACAAATAAAATCGGCGCGACTATCGCGAACGATGCTATACGAGAAATAGGATTTCATATGGATTCGATTCTTTCTTTCGTCCGCTGGTCCTTCGCGCGCAATTCTGACGGCGTCTTGAACCGGACGTGGCCCGAAGAGAGAAGCTGTGCAAGCGCAGAATGGTGAGGCCGCCGCGAAGAACGGGGGCGGGAGGAAGATGACAGGAGGACGCCTTCATCACGATATCCGTCACTCTTCTCTTCCCCCCTCGTTCGTCACCCTGCTGCCTTCCTCTCGTTCCTTCTCTCTCTCTCTCTCTCTCTCTCTCTCTCTCTTTCTCCCCATCTCCCTGTCGTACTGCTCGGTGCCTTCTCGCCCTCCGCCGCTCTTTCTTGCGCTTTCCGTCACGCTGCCTTTCGAAGTGTCAGTCCTGTTACCGACTGCCGGAGCGGAGGCCGTGACAACAATAATTGTCAGCGAAGTAACATCTCTCAAGCATCGCGAGGAAGAGAAAGAGGATGAAGGTGGCGGGGCGGTGGGCGCGGAGCGCGAGCGCGAGGAGGAGAAAGGGCCGACTGGCCTATTTATAGAACCGGCAACAAACATAGAGCAGCTGGTGTCGATCCGTCCGGTTATCGCCACGTTTACACAGCCCCTGTCATATCCTCTCGCGAAGTGGCGTTGCGACCGCGCGAACCACGAATATCCTCTTCTTTCCGGGTACTACGGAAGTACAAAGAGTGAACTGTAAGCGAATTGTGCAATTTCTCTATTTGTACAAAAAAAAAGAGAGATTGACGTTTATATCGTACGAATTTAATTTCCGCCAACTGTTAAAATCGGTTAACGCCGCATGGCATCCGCGAGTATGCATATGGAAGACATATGTTGGTTGGTGACTGCAAAAAATGTTTAAACAACAGTCATTTTTTCAGTCATCGATGATAAACCTATTTTAATGATGAAATAATCGTATTACAATTGTAATCGGATTACAAATAATTTTGGAGTAAAAAGAATATTTATAGCTTTAATTTAGATTATTGATCGTTACAATTTTTAATTAAGCAAGTGTAAAGACATTACAATTTCTAACTAAGCAAGATTATAAGAACGTTTATTTATGCATAGGTACTTGTATTAAAATATTGCGGATGACATAAAATCTTTACGCAAATAAATGATAATCTTCACTTGAGAGTGGCACGAAGATTAACAAAAATTCACACGGAGAGTATCGCTTTATTTTCACGAAGACATTGAAATGTAGTTATCACGCAGTTGGAAAGTGTAATATAAGACATATGTAGATCAACGACGTGCCTGTCCGATCGCCGTCACGGCCCGAAATAAAAACTTCCGTGACGAACATTCAATGTGAGATGCAATTGGCGAAGCGAACGGCGACGCATCCGGCGCGTCTTGACGGGCACGAAGAAAATAAGGCGCGTGACCAGTTTGCGTCTTAATCCCAAAGAAGAGTAGATATGTCTCTCGTGAAACGGCTACTCCATCGTCATCCACGTTGTTGTCGTCGTCGTCGTCGCCGTCGTCGTCGCCGTCGCCGTTGCCGTCGCCGTTGCCGTTGCCGTCGCCGTCGCCGTCGCCGTCGCCGTTGTCGTCGTCGTCGTCGTCGCCGCCGTCGCCATCGTCGTCGAAGCGAGCGAACGAGAAAGAGGGAAGGTGGTCCCGAAATAGGCTGGCGAGCCGCGCGAATGAGCGAACGGCCGACTCACCGATCCGTCCTAATAAATATTATGTCAACGTAAATAAGTGCGATGCCACGTAGTACTCCGCCGCGAGTGCTCGACGAGCTGAGCGGCCGGAGAAGGTGGAGAACGGCGGCGCACCGACAGAGTCGATCTGTCGCCCGGATGACGGACGGCTGATGTACAGAAGGACAGGTGCGCCTCTCGATCTTTTCTCTCCTCCCCTCTACCGTGCGTCTGCTCGCAGTTCGTCTTCTCGTTCCTCGCTCTTCTTAACTTCGTCTTCCCGCCGTGGCCGAATCGTTCTTGCGCCCCGAACGTCGCTCTCGCGTTCGTTTCGCCTTGACGGCTCTCACTTGGAAGCGCGGCGAGTGATTTCGTATGATGTTGCACGTAAAACGCGCAAGAGGCAGATGTTATTTGAGCGTTTTCTCACGACTGTATCGAATTGGGGAAGAGAAGGGAGGATGAGCGAGTTTGCTGCCAGCGCGCGTTTGAAATTTCCGGATCGCCATGTGCGTTATTTGGTTATCACTTCTTATCGCATCTGAATAAGTCGTTAGTCAAAGCGGATATTAGTAATTAATGCGCGCATTCCTGTTATATAATTTATGCCCATGAATTCTTAAGATTTCTCACGTACAGCTCCGTTACGGATTAGTGTGAATGGAAATTAGAGAAACGTTCTTGTCGTTTGAGTAACGGATGGATGACACGGACGACAGGTGCATCTCTCAATCTTCTTCTCTCTCACGCGGCCGACCTCAGTTAATTCACGTCCAACGACAAGCTTCGATTCCCCAACGCAAATAACTCGCGCCTTAACTCGCACTTAGTATCTCGTAACCCGACATTTTGTACGCGCGTTTCTAATAGCGACAGCGATTATTTTTAGTCTTCATGCGCGCGCAAACGACTCTCGTTCGAATGGAATATCATCGTTGCACAGGGAGCGCATTGTACCTTTGTCATCCTCTCGAGAACGTCGAGCACCCGACGTCTTCGTACAACCGAAGAGCGCGGATGTCACTTGTACGTAAACTGGATACTTTAAAGTTACGACGCCCGTTTAACTTTTGGCATCGCCGTGTATATATACTATTCCGTTTTTCCGCTCGGTCTACTTTCCGCAACCATATGGCGAGAGTTATTTACACCGTATATCGTGTCCCTCAAAGTCTATAAGTCACTTTCTTACGTCGCGGAAGACTTAGGGTAATGCCACTTCATCGGTGGACAGCCGCCTAAATATAGTCCTACTAATATGCCGCGAACTACGATTTATGAACCGCTACCAACTATCATCTCGATGGTCCGTGCGATGAATCACAGTTCAAACGGTGACGAGGGAAGCGACCTAAAATTTGCTGCGCTGTTATAAAACTTGTCATCAGTTCGTTGATATTATACCACAAAATGTTATTATGATAGTTCTTAATAGATTCATATTTCTTAGAGAGTCCTTTAAATAGAAATAGTATAAAGATCTCAGCATTAATCTAATTTATCATAAATAATTGTATCGTAACAAGATTTGTAGAATTATAGAATTAAATGATATACACATATTGTATATACAGTCCGCATATATGCATTTGAAATCTTGAACACTTCATTCGCTCGTTATTACGTTACTCCTTTTGCGCGATAATAATCTGAAATTTTTCTGCCGGAGAATACTGTATATAGCTAAATGTGAAAAATATGGAGAACACATATCACCACGTTTTTCCTGTTACCCAAACACTGCTAGTATACCGTGTAACACGTATTTTAAACTAAACGAACTGCGTACACCCCCTGCCCCCGCCCCGGTACGCCAAGCATTCGGCAGTATGTGCAGTTGGAAATGTCAGGGAAAGTTAGAGGAGTAGAGTTCGCTGAGGGAAATACGCGGCAGGGCAAAAGGAGGTGATGGCCAGGAGGTAGAGAGAGGAGGTGGCAGTCAGTCAGTCACTCAGTCCTCCGTCGCTCGAAGCCAGAGCAGTTCCAGCGTAGTCGTAAGGGGGCCGGGACCGAGGTTGGAACAGATTTATGCGACACACATGCGGCAAGGCGTATAACTCACTCGCTCGCCCATAATATCCACCCCCCGGGCCCCGCTGAATCCTACTCTGCCCCTTTTCCTGGCCCCCAAAGGCATCCAGATGAGAGACAGACGCACCAATACTGTCGAACGAGACCGACGTGGCGATATTTATTACGTATCGGGATTATGTTACCCCGGTGGTTTCCTCATCGCGACGGGGCCCCAAACGTTCTGAAATCGCGCGAAAAACGATGCGTTCGAAAAGATCTAGAAATGCACTGTAAACTCCAAAAGTATCCCGCTATATATACCGCAAAATTTGAGTTTATCATCTTCGAATACATCATTTTGAATTATAAATGTCAAGAATCTTGATGCGGTCGGTCATCTAAATATAATAGTAAGCAATTGATACTGAAATATAAATGCGACAATTTAATCTCGAGTAAAGAAATCGATTGTTTCATTGGAAACAAAGACGACGTTAATCAGATGGTAAACAGGTCAATCGGTTTAATCAAAGAGCTATTACTGAACAACACATTTTGAACCACATTTCGCGTCAAGATTTGGAATGTCGCTATATCTTTAAATAATCACGTCGCTATTTTCGCCTGTTTCCTTGGCAACGAAACGTTCTGTCCAGAATCATCGATATCGCGGAAAAAGCTTTTTGCACGCGAATGCTCTCGTAAATCCCGCGGACTTCTCGCTTTCGTCGGCTTAGCGTATATTCCCATAACGCGAATAAAAACGTCGGTGCAGCAGGATATGGTGGTCAGAAACGTTCGTAAATCGAGGAGCCCGTTTGCGCGCGTACCGCACGAAAGGGACCGAGAGAAGTAGAGGAACGAAAAGAGGGATGAAGAGAGAAAAAGAAAGAGAGAAAGAGAGAGATGGTAAAAGAGAGTATCAAGGGGGGAAAGAAAGAAAGTTCTGTATATGGGGTTACCTATGCCCATACCAAGCCTAGTTAGTCTGGCATCGTACCACCTTTGTTTGTTCGCCCCACCGACGGGTATCGTCACGACCGTACGTACACAGAGGACCGGGCACGCAAATCCACATAACGCACGCACACACGCAAGCATGTACACAAGCCCGCACGTACGACGTCCTACGCACACAACGTCCGACGCAGTAGCCGTAGCATTATATCGTGAGCACAGAAGTAATTTATAGTTGCAATAATTTATTGGGTACCATGGGGTTTATACTTGCCTGACGTGTAGCCATCCGTCACCGTCAGTGACGTCACCTCCCTCCACATAATGACTACCTACGCCCCTGACTCCTTCTCCCCTCTGTACGATCCTGCCTCCACCTCATCCTCCCCCCTATGCGTCCCCCTCGACTCCTAACCACCCCTCCCCTTCCTCTGGTCTTGTATGTCTCGGTACTGAAGCGTGCACCCCTCTGCGTAACCAACCCCCACTCTCCTCACGCGGCCAACTAGAGCATTCGTCTAGTTATATTATACTTCCAGTTTGCTGGAGTACGATATTACTTGCCTGTGTCGAAGGTAAGATAATGAGCGATGCGGGTCTAATATGGTTAAAAATGCACACGAACACCTGCGACTTCTACTACGCGATTAACGTTTGCTGATATACTATTTCCCACCCATGAGGAATTTATTCGCATGAGAACAAAAATGTAATAAATAATAAATTTTATCTTCATCTGTACCAGCCGTCTATTTAATGTTAGAACTCTTATCAAAGTGTTTTTTTAGGGAAATCAATTCTTAATCAACTATTAATCAGTATTTGGAAAATGGAATTTTTTCATAGAAATGATTTAAATTTATATTTAAGAAATGTAATACGCAAAAAATATTATTAAAAAATATTATTAATAAAAAATAAATAAAGATACATGTGTAATTAAAATAAATTTCTAAATAAATATTTTGCATAAATATATACAGGTTATATACACGATATTAGTTTTCATAGATAATAACATTTATTTTCGGATACGATTTGTGAACTATTTGTACGTTGCCACAGCGACAAACAAAAAGAGAATAATCAAACGGTCGAATTGAACAAGTTGACATAAATCGTTTGATAAAGCGATAAGTAGGAAAAGATTGTCCGAAAATTCGAGCGGAGGAACCGCTTCGAAAGAATCGTCATCTCAGAGGACTCGGCAATAACGATTTTTCACAGAAGCAAAATCGCGGAGAAACGCTCGTATATTCTCTGTGCAGCAGAAGTTCTGACGGACAGCGTCGAGTAAGACGGGATGACGTGAGGCCGCGATACGTCAAGTCTCCTCCTCCCACATCGACGTTCCACCCGTGCCTCTCCACATCGCTTCTCACCTTCTTCGATTTCACGTACACGTAGCGCGAGCGTGAGAGTCAGCGTCGGTGGAAGTGTTAGTAGTGTCGTTGTTGCCATAGTAGTGGTGCCATCGCAGTCACCAGAGGCGCCTTCTGATGGCTGGCAGAGATGACGAGTTGGTCCAGAGCTAGATATGCTCGTCACGTTTCTGGCTCCTGAGAGGAACGACGGAGGTGGGAGTGAAGGAGGAGAAGGAGGTAGGCAGAGGCAGCAGCGGTGGGCACGCGGGCGACGGAGCGGCAGCGGTGGCGGGCGGTGGCAGTGGTGGGAAGCTGAGGGTGCGAGTGGAAGTGACGTTGACGGGTGTTTGTCACTGTCCTCGGCAAATAATATCCAGCGCAGCCCGTTACACACTCATCCCACCGCCTCCGCAAACCTTCCTCAGAACGAGAGGCCCGCAGTGGAAGTTGGCGTGTGTGTATTTGCGAATATATGCTTTGGCGAACTGGTATTCGTGTCGGCTTTTCGTATTATGCATTTGTTGTAGATATCTACATATCCACCCCGTATCACCACTACGAGGGAATGGTCGTTCGTTGTACATTTTCTCGTTCAACGCACTCACTCCGCACCGCGATCTTACTTTACACCTCGCGGCGCTACTTCGCGACTACACCTTCCCATCTTCGCCACCCTTGTCATCGAGCCTCTCACACTTCGACGACTGCGTTAGGGGTATGGATGGAGTTACAATTTATCGGAGACCATTGGCAACTTAATTAAATTCAGGATCGCAGATAAAATGAGGGAAATGGATTGTACAGGTATTCGTTGCGACACAAAGAGAAAAGACACTTTCCCCCTAATATTAACCGGACTATAATAATTTACAATTTTATCTTACGATTTATCTCGTGAAGACTCGTCCGATTGTGACAACCGGATACATGTTGTTTCGTAAGAGACATTCTCTCTTGTAGCGCCGTTACTAACGTTAAAGTGATGGACATATTAATAATCGTCAACATCAGTTGGACATCATCTGCTTACCATATGTCATGTCAGTACGCACTCTCTAGTTCACGTGGCATCGAGTCAATAGGGTGGAACGAGTAAAAATGATAATGAATTAGAAATTAGCGGTATGAAATATGGAACGTGATTAATTGTCAGACGGCTCGATTTCCAGTTCCCATGAAGAGGCTAATTAGTGGAACTTATTCGACCTGTCGCAACAGACAGGCTCTGCGCGAAGGAGGGCGATGGGTTCAACACGGTCGGAAGGGGTCGTCGAAATAGAAAGAGACAAGGGTGGAGGTCTTGGCGACAGCCGTCAATCGATTGTCAACCGGGTCAGCCAACCAACCTAACCCGAACTTCAGAACCCCTCTTCTTCAAGCAGTCTCTTCGTTCGTGTACGCAATGAGTGGCTTTCTTCTCTCATTCGTCTTGTTTTTATTATCGGAAATCTCTTTGACATAGGTAATTACTTAGAAGAACGGCGAATAATGACGAAGAAATACGGGTAATTGTAACAATGTCAATACTTTTCTCGTAACGAATAATCATACGGAGATTTTATTCGTTGACCTTCATATAGAACTTATATTAAACTCTTTTGCTTATTCTGACAACGTTCTAAATTATAGTTTTCATAATTATGGATAATGAAACAAAATTCGCAGCTTAATTCAATATCAGTGCTTGCATACACAGGTTTCACAAAAACAAGTGATCCTATTTATAATTTGTTAGATAATGATGATCTCTCATCGCGTTCGTAGAATTTTACCTGAAACTATAAACCCAAGACTGTCATTAACAGCCCATTTATTAGCTGTTATTTTTTCTTCCAGGAATCATGTATCTTGACTCCATGAGTTTTGAGAAAACTATATTCATCGAGGGGAAAATTAGAACAGCATATTACAAATTCGCTGATCCCAGACCCTTACAAAATTTCAAAATTTTAAACGGAGCGTTTATGTGCCGATGCATAGTACAATGAACTACATTGAAATGCAGGGTGCGCATGTAGTTCACCTCGCAAAAGGGTAGAAACGTCAAGGGGGAACTTAATTGAGCGTTCAAAACCGCGGTGTGTTCAATTTGCTTCGATTAACGTCTCTTCTCTCACGTTGTGGGAGCATCGGCACAGAACAGAGACGGCGAAGGGGAAAGACGAATGTCCCGACGGAATAGGGAAGGGTAAAGAAGAAGTAGAAGAGAGGACGAGAGCGGGAGGAGATGTAATCAGTCTTTCGGACGCGGGGTGACGAGCTGTCTCTCGGCATGACGACTGGACACGAACGTCCTCCACCTTCTCCTCCCGACCCGTCCTTTTCAATGCTCACCTTCACCACCCACCCCCACTTCAACAATTCCAGACGTCCTACCCCCCTCTCGCCGATCGAGCTTGATAGGTATGGAAGTGAGAGCCACAGTACGTACAATACACCTACACTTGCGTCGTCCGAAGGGGTGTTGGGAGAAGAGGTGGCGGTCTGTAGGAGTAGGCACCCTCCTAGTCGCCTTTCCGGACCCTCCCTACCGTCGATATCAAGACTCCCGTCCGACAGATCAATGCCGTGAACGGCGACGACGCCTGGGCGTCCACCGACGTCTCCTCGGACGGACGGCTGGACATAGACGGACCCTCGAAAATCGGTTGATGGCTTTGCAAGACCCAACCTAGATTGCTTCCAAAGAACCATTGTGCGCACTCGGTCGCTCGGGAACCGCCGCATCAAGCCGCATTGTGGGGACTGATTAACGGCCGAAGCTAGTCCGCCGAAGCGAAGTTAAAATGAAATGTATTAAGAGCGTCACTATTTGTAATATCAACGCGTAATTAACAATTATTAATATAATGATATAACGTAATCAACATGATGTTATTTTGTAGTTAAACTAACATTGCTTACTAAACAATTATTTTAGAATGAAAATTAATCTTTAAAAGGTTAAAAGCAAGAGATGGACATTTTTTTATAATCAAGATTTATTAAATATTTTTCTTTCTTATTGTTTAATTATAAATTCTTTTTATCACGATACAAAGTGACAAGACAAAATGGCATTATTTAATAATGTCAGACAAAATTATGTATGTAAAAAAAGTACGTAAAGATAAATGTACGCGATCGCGATGAAATTCATATCAAAGACTAACGTAAGTTTCAGAAGAAAACAATATTTTCCGGAAGAATCGATGAACGATAGTATCTGTTGCTTCCTAAAAGCGCTCTTCGAAACAGCATAGGTGCGTTGCGCGGACAAGCTGACGGACAGACGGACGAATGAAACCGCACTCGTAAGCTTCATTGCATATTCAGCGAGTGGAACCATGCGGGTAGGAGGATTTTGTCTTGAACTCCGCGCGGAGCAAGATCCGGAACGGGAAGGATGGCGAGGTGTCAACGCGGCGGGAGGGAACCATGACACGAGCCATTGGACTTCGGAAAGGAGTCAGTTCTTCCACGGGACTTCAGAATATCGTTCTGCGGCGGTTTATTGGTTTTGTTTCCGGTGAATCCTCCGGAGGCCAGGTTTGTACGATGTTGGGCGGGAGGGAGAAGGAGAAGGCGAGAGACGTTGAAGTGCGGCCGGTGTGATTACGAGGGTGGCGATGCCGGTGGTGACGCCGAGTTATTCGAGAGTAAAGCGGGGAAAAGTCAGAGAAGAGAATTCGGCCTGGAGGACGTATGTAACTACGCTGTCCCTCCTTCACCGGGTAGACGAGAGACATGCATTCCTCGCGTTTTCCGGAGTGTCCACTTCAGCGGATCGTCCAGAGGGAGGGAAGGGCGCGAACCGCGATAAAACTAATCTCGGCGGAGTGCGAAGTCTCCCTATCTTGTTCTGTCTTCTCTCCAGTTCTTCGTGTTTCTTCGGATTCGACTGAACAACGGACACTGACAACGACAACTGCGCGAATAGATGCCAATGGGATCGAGAAAGAGAGAGAGATAGAAAGAGATGGAAAGAGCGAGTGAGTGAATGAGTGAGCGAGTGAGTGAGTGAGTGAATGAGAGAGAGAGAGAGAGAGAGAGAGAGAAAGAGGAAAGAAAGGAGTGGGAGGAAGGAAGGAAAGCGTGGAGAACTCGGTGGCGGCAAATTGACGCGCGACTGACTGCCTCGATCACATAAATGCGGACAAAACGCGAACTAACTTCAGCTCTCGGCGACTGCGAGGACGTCGAGCCAATACGCGCACGTGATTCTCGACTGGCGTCTCAATGGACGTCAGAATCACTTCTCTGCCAGTCATCCGTAACGAAGGACATACATTCGCAGACGGGAGCAGATACTGAATATCCTACATGTAATGCGGCAGAGTTCGCGCTAATCTCCGTAACGCACAATCGAGGTACGTAATATAGACGTAAACCTCAAATGGATGAACGGGGCTGGGCTTTGAAAGCGAGCTTGGCATGGTTTATCTTAAGATCATGCTTGTCGATGAAAGGCTTGTTGTACGTAAGATGCGCTCTATCGAATTGCCTTCGCCGTTAGATTGATAATGAGATTCCATAAC
Source organism: Acromyrmex echinatior (assembly GCF_024713525.1). Lineage (NCBI taxonomy): Eukaryota > Metazoa > Arthropoda > Insecta > Hymenoptera > Formicidae > Acromyrmex > Acromyrmex echinatior. Next base: position 11,830,321 of record NC_141856.1, on the reverse strand, counting down.
ATGCTCCCATTCGTAAAATCTAATCAAGATAACGCAATTATTTATTACAAATATTGTAACTACGTTTCGATCTATATATATTTTTAAATATTCTATACGAGAACCAAGTTTATACTAAATTAATATAAAACGTATGTATCTTAAGTTTCAATTATTCTTATCAAAAGCACAGCCTTGATAAGTGTTGATAATTCCTTGTTGCAAAAGCGAATTTTCCAAAGCCAATTTAAAGGCATAACAAAAGTGGCGCATTGTCCCGGTAAGGAGAAAAGAACAAGAACGAATGGGAAGAGAAGAGGAAAAAGCAGAAAAGAGAAAAGGCAGAAAGAGAGGGGAAGAGAGTTCAAAGTGATTGCTTAAAGGATCGATTAAAGCATCCGTCGAAGACAGTGTCGAAACGCTTCAGTCCGACAGTTTGAAGGAAGCTGGACGACGACGATCCCAAGGTCCGACATGGCAAGGGGTGTGGTACGTGAAGGGTGAACGTGAGTTTGCAGTAACGAAAGAGAGAAAGCCCCGGCCGCCTCGGTTGCGTGCACGCGAATGTGTATGTCTATATATGTGTACGCGCGCGCGCGAGTATATTCGACGGAGGCGAAGAGAGAACGACCGAGATCTGAAACGGGAGCGAGCGAGAGGTCGGCTGTTTCATCTGTCACCTGCAGACGCCGCCTTCCTTTCCGTCATCGTCCCTCTCACCCGACCGGCAGCCACCCCCTCGCCCCCGACGACCCCCTTTAATAATAACAACAATAGAGCTGGACTCTAACGGCGGTCGGTCGCCGTCGTGGCATGTGGACCGGGGGTGGACGTCAGCGAGAAGGGGTCAGGAGGAGACGGGGAAGGAGTGGTGTCGGTGGTAGGGTATGGGTCACAAGACGGCCGTGTCACGTCCGCTTCCAGCCTCAACCCTCCTCCTCGACAGGTCCACCCCGCGTGTCAACCTCATCCAGGGACGTAGGGTCTTCCTCGGGCTCAGGTGCATCTCGCACGTTTACGAATTCGAAGATCCGATATGTGTTCCTCAACTGCTGCGGGATGGGGATGTGGATGAGGGAAAGATTATTCGTATTTACTTTATTACATTTAATATATGTTGTTCATTAAGAGTAATCCTGGATTTTTTAGATATTCTCAGAAGAGATGTGTTAAAGATACTTATAATTTGACAGATGGATTTGAAGTACAGATAGAAGAACGATATGTATCTCAGAAGTGCACATTTTTCCGGAAACAGTCGTAAGAACCGATCCGTCCCTGACTTCATCCAGCCCCACCTTTTACTAGCGTCCGTCCGTCGGCTCGTCTCCCCCCACCTCGCCTTTCGCGACCCTTATTACACGTCGCGGCTCAACTTCATCAGGGGGATGTCGCACCACTCTCACGAGTACCAGCATTAACCTACACACAAGGGCTACGTCACGTGTACGTGCACGCTACGTGGCAATGCTAATGTCCAGGAATGCGACCGTGTATGTAGATGCATCTGCAGTATTTCGCGATAATGGTGCACCTCGGGTAGGGGCGAAACGCCTCGTGCCTCGTGCAATGTAATTATAATTTTGCGATATATATGTTACAAAAATATAATGCAACCTCGCGTGTTTTCCAGCCACGCACTGGATACTTGCGAATTGCACAGATCGGGAAGCTTTTACTGTATGCACAGGTTATAATTATCACATATGCACATAATATGATATTAATATATCGCGTATCGTTATTCATATCAATATTTATCAGTATTAAGGATTAGAAAAATATATAGAAAAAAATTAATGCGTCGTTTTTTGAATTGTTAATTTTGTTTCAATTTTAATTCAATTTACTATTTAATATTTTAATGGAAAAGCATGAAATTATATATGGAGAATATAAAACAATTTTCTTGCACAAATTCTAATAAAGTAAATAAACGTACGAATAACTAAGATAGAACAGATTAGAAATATAATTCCAAACTCGTTACGCAGTCACTATGCGCCTATGAAGAATCAACGTGTACAAAACGATTAGAATGAGTATAACGAGATTTATTTTTCTCATTTTATTATGAACGACTATACGATCGTTGGCGAATCAAATGACATTACTGAGAATACTTTTTGTCAGGGACTTCGTGATTTCGCGCATGAGTCACGAGAGCGTGTCCGGGCCATTAATCGTCCGTAATTTCATTCAATTTAATTACCTGGCCAACGCGCTCAAACCAAACGGGGCATTAAACCGTCCATACCGAACGTAGTGTTTGCATTTTAATACGCGGGACGGATGTTCCCAGCTCGAATAACACTTTCGCGTTACCTAATAATAGGGGCGTAACGAGTGCGTTCCTGCATCGGTTAACAGCCAATAATTAGCAGCCACGGATTTTGTTGTATTTACGACGAATGATTCTTTTGCTACTCATGAATTCTTCGCGTCTTTGCAACTGGCTGTTGCAAAGCGTGTTAAGTAAAGTTTTCTTATCCGAAACAAAGAAAAAAAGAAACTGGTCAAACGCGAATCAGCTCGCGAATGGACGCGGTCTCGTATTTCGAAAACTTACTTTTTCTTTTAACGATCAGAGAACGAGTTCTACTCTTATCTAAAATATATGAAGAGAAGAGGAATCTCGACGATACAAAAATTTATTGGCGACCGAATTTCGTTAATTACAATTGTATAAAATTTTTCTCCTAATCCGCCGGTTGAACGGATCATCCACAGTGCTACGCGATCTTTCTGTTGAATGATTCAAAGGCTTTGATGGACGACAGTACAGACTTCGTATTACTGATGCGTCGTGCAAATCCGAAATTTCATCGTCGATAAATTTTTTTTTCTCCCGATCGATAGGTCGATACAAAACCGAAATAATTTGATAAATGCATGGGCCATTGCGCGTAATGACAGCCTCTCGCTGCGTTTTGCCCCGGGCGTCATACTCTGTCGACCCCTTCCTCTCTTCCTCCCTCTTTTTTTTTATTTTTTCCGCCCAAAAGGTAATCCAATCGAGAACGATGATTGAATTATTAATTGAATGACGCGCGTGGCTGGGGTCACACGCGTGCTGCCGCGTATCCGACCTCTCTCTCGCAACGATGAGACGGTTGCTCATCGCGAATAATTCGTCGGGCTTGTGCAGCTAGTGCCTTTTAATGCGTCTCGAAAAATGTATCGACAACCGATAAACCGACAGAATTAAATTTCTCCTCTTTCCCGTGCTTTTACTGCAGCAGCAGTAGCAGCACGCCAAAAGGCAGGCGCGCGAGCGCGTACGCGAAAATAGATTTCGTTTTAAATTCCTGGCCGTGCGTACGATTTTCAATTAAAAATTTATCAGCACGCCCGATGAATGTATATCCGATATTTCTTTCGCTATATGTAATTATGACAATGCGTGTTCATGTCGGACGGATCGCGAATCGGACAAGCTGAGCAAGGTACTCCCTTCCCGTCTCGTGTGTTCATTCGCCCGTCAACGCAAAACTCGCTGTAATCCGCGAGCTCCCGGTTCGCGTCGGACCATCAAGCGGATTCTCTCTTAGATCGACTTTGGAATTAGCGCGAGCACTCCTGAGACGGATGAGGTACGGGACGAGAAGATGAGACAAGAGGGGAAAAGAAATAAAAAAATGCGTTCAGAGATGGTAAGCCATGAAGGAGGGGCTTTGTCTCGATCTCGTCGACGGCGGCCTTGAACGATCTCGCCCTCGGAAATTTGATCGACACCGGTCAAACGAGTAGACCGGACTTCAAACGTGCCCCTGCCGCTCTCCTACTCCTCCTCCTCCCTCCTCCTCCTTCTCCTCCTCCTCCTCCTCCGCCGCCGCCGTCACTACCACCCTTTCCTCTCATCTTCTTCCTCGCTTCCGAGTTTTGTTCAAGTGGTCGGACGTTGGTTGAAAGTCCGTCTCTCGCAGTGGACAGAGAGAAGATGACGAGGTGGAAGAAGCGGCAGTGATCCCGTCTACCAGGGAATAGTCGAGAGACGAGCGCGGCCGGAGTAACTCGGAAAGTGTCAGAACGATAATCTGACGCTGGCAATGTGATGGACAGGACGAACGGTCCACTTCGCCCTCAACTCTCACGTCTTCCCGCCGTTCCTTTTCCTTCTTCATCTTCGTCCGTCTCCGCGCCTCCGCTAATGCAAGACACACCGGGCCTGTATTAAATGCCATCCGTTTTCACGGACGAAATATCCGTCTCCTTCACGCGGCATAAAATACGTAAATTTTTGCGTGTCGCAAAAATTCCGAAATAATTTAGTATCGTTTACGCTAATGTATACGATATACTATATAAAATATTTCAAGATTTTACAAATATAAAAACAAATATTATGCAGTTTGGTTGAGCATTTTAATATTTATAATGCGATCCATTAACAACTTTTACACAGACTCGGACGAGTCTGAAATTTAAGATTAAAATCTACAGCTTATGTCATTACACTCATTGCTCCCTACTTGCTGATATAACGTCGTAATAATCTTTAAGAGTCAACGTTATAATTCTTGTATCAAATAAGAAATAGAAATTTTATAAGAATTGCTTTTGCGAGACGGCGCCAATTTTAAAAGCTCTTTATGTATACCGTGCCGCTCTATAAAACGAGAAAATTAAACGGATTAAGTACTGATTTTACGGTGTTGTCTGCAAGAGCGAGATAGAGTGCGTATACACGAAATGTAAATAGGAGCGACGGGATAATAATGAATGCTCGTGGAATAGTAATGAGAGGCAGATGCACTGATAAAGAGGAGATAAGAAACGGAGAAAGTACGTACGCACGTATCTCAGGGCGACGTGTACATGAGTTACAAAGAAGGGGCGATCAATAATGCTCTTTTATAAAACGTACAGCGTGTGACTTAAAAGAGAATTTAGACGTTGATTTAAGCACGCGGCTAACGTGATTTATCGCCAGCGCTGGTTCCGCAACGCACGACCCGTAACATTTATTGTTCTTCCCCGAGCGTACGTACGTACGTATCGCCTTTTTTTCCCTCCTTTTCAGAAATTGAAAAAGAATACGCGGCTCGGGAGAGGTGACTGAAGGGCGGGAGAAATCGGAGACCATCGCAATCCTAGGAGAAACCTTTCGCTCCGATGTCGCTCCGGCCTGACGCGGCTGTTACGACAAGATCAGGATTTATCCGCAAAGGAGAGCGCTTCACAACTTGTATGCGCTGCTGCAACGGACGCAAACGAGCGACTACTATGATAGAAAGACGTAGAAATAAAGAGAGTCGCATGTGGAAAACCTGATACATCCCTGTTACGCAATACTCATTAATATACTAATTGTAAGAATTTGACGCGTTTCGCTGAATGAAACAGCTGTCAGCGATTCGACGATAAACTATCTCGCTAAAACGCCGATTCAATTTCGAGAGACGATTTTGCGCGTTGGCACATTACCTTGGCTTGGTTCATCATTTTCCGCAGCGAGCCACGTGTAAGATACGAGAGGAAAAGGAGAAGGAGCACAGCAGAAGGAAATAAGATAACTCGTCAAGAATTATACGTGAGGCGGTAACGAGAGAGAGAGAGACTGAGAACTAAGCGACCCTCCGGAAAATGATCCATTTTCGAATATTAATTCTAGTCTCGTCACGTTCGAGTCATCGTCTGCTGCTTCGGTGCGAGACGAAAGCCAGGTGCATCGGGACGGATCGAGGTCGTCGCGACGAGGATGTTAATTGCGACGCGACGCGACACGACAGGAGCGAAGGCGCGAGAGTGTCCCCTCTTCGATCCGCTGCTTCTTTCTCATTCGATTCGTCGATTGATACCGACAGACATAGCCAGACTATATGTAATCGAAATAATTCATACCAAGCGCGATTGGCTGAGCGCATAACGCTCGCCTGTCTCGCGACTGAAGAAATCGCATCGTGACGAGGTCAGAGCGATATCGTCGCAATTTTCCTAATTACAGCGAATGAAAGAACTACACTGACGCATCGCGTGGCAAGTGCAATTAATTCGCGTTACATTATATTTGAGAGATGATTCATGGCTGACACGAGTCAGATAGTAATTCTTTAGGGATCGCAGTGGCGAGTAATAGAGAGTTCGGCATTCCCACATACACTGTTTGAGTCTTGCACACACACACACACACACACACACACACACACACACACGCGCGCGCACGCGCGCGCGCGCGCGCACATAGACATCAATATAAAACACTGTAAACCATTATAAGCTTAACTCTATAATAATGATAGACATTGAGGATCTCCTTTCTATCTCCACACAGACATGATGTTAGTCTGACGTATACGACATAAGTCTCTCATTTGTAATATTAATACGAAGCTCTGCAGCTTGATAAGCTTATTATTTATAGAATAAGGATCGAGTACGATGACCCGCGCGCTGTATTCACGTCGGGCTTTTGAAAGCGATGGTTTATGACTTGGAAAAAAAAGAAAGAGAGAAAACGGTGGCTCGCGTCACCTCCCAACATTAGCGTGGATTCGATAACTCCCGTCGCCTTACAAGGACAAATGCCGTGAAGCTTCCTCTGGCGCGAAGGTACCACCTGCGCACTTTCGGCGGCAAGTGCGGGGATCCCCATTGTGCCTCCTTTTCAGTGGGCTCACCTGGAATCACCAGCGGTGATAAGATCTAACGAAATCGGCTGTCCCGTGGGGAATTAAAAATGAAGGTGGAACGCCCGCTGGCAAGCGGAGGAGGACAGTATTATCCGAATCGTCCTTATCACGTGGTCTCGCATAAATCCAGTCAGGACACGCGAGTGCCGTGACTGAATGCCGAGGATTGCGATCGCGCGTCTTCCTCAATCTGGTTCTAGTACTCTCACGAATGGATTCATATAAAAGGTAATAAAGTTTTATACCTTGTTCGTGTTTCTCACGAGGACCACCACTAAATAATTCCATTGAATAAAACTTAGTTTTTCATTTCGAGCAAGAAAGGAAAAACGCGCGTATCTCCTTTAATACCAAAAACATAAAACACTAAAGCCTGCGTCTGTCGCTTTCCACATCCATTCCTGCTCGAAGAACCCTCACCACGAACGGCCCTGAAACACCGATGAATTTTTCTCCCCCGTTCGGAGAAGAGTGTGGTCCGTTATTAACCCGGGCGCCCGCCGGAACGACCCGACATCGTTCAAACGCTCAAATCGTCTCCGCGCCTTTCTCGACAACTCGTCGTCGATCGCCTTCTCTAAATATTCTCCTTCAAGACAATATAGCGATCCTCGGTAACGAATTTATAAGAGCGATCGTCGGGTTTCTTTGAGAACGTCGTTGATTGCTAATGATGATCGCTGGATAAGAATTGACAAGCTGTCAATTATGGATGAACAAATATGGATAGAAACGTTCATTGGCCCATCTCTAATTCAGTCTAGTTAAACTAAAAGACTTTCATATTTATACGAAAGTTTTGAGGAGTTAATTAATTCTGCTCTTTTCATCGGATTGTCAGTTTTGACGGGCAAGAAGATTCATATTACTATATGTTATAAAATTAGAATGAAAATAAGTAAATGTATAGCTTTTATATAGAGGTAAAGACGTCTCACGAATTGAGGTAAAGAAGTTCCAACTCAATGCGTTGAAAGCGAAAACTTTTTTTAAACTTTAGGAAGACGTTCCATAGAGTGCATCATAGACCGATATATCGCATGTAATAAATACATAGAGACATGTACAATAAAGTATAAGTAATAAACGCATAGATACATAGGAAATCACATTGCTAATGTAATGAGCCAACCATACACAATTTAAGATCTCCGGTCTAAAGCATTACCATGTGTATCTCGTATAAACCCATCATCGAAGAACATAATTATGTTTTTATTCTAATTAATGTCGCGCTTAACTGCCTGCCACGATCTCAAAAAGAGAATCTCGTTTCAAGTTCTTCGAAGAGATCATTCATTGGCAATATTTATTTCGCGGCCATTTTTCTTCAAACACAGCAGTTTTATAGAATTGATATGTGTCACGATGAACGTGAATTGAATTTGTAGATAATGCAAATGTAAGTGGAAATACGATTATGCAAGGATACGCTATGTATTTAAAAAATTATGACATGAGCTCTTCACTGTAAAAAAAAAGTTATATTTCCTTTTTTTAGAACAAATTACAGGTGAGATTGATTTTATTGAAACATATGAAAATTTAATTTTTCTAAGGAAATTTTGAGATTTTCGAAAAGTTTGTTATTCTTTAATGATTTTTTTTTTTTACAAGATTATATTATTGACGTAATCAAAGCTCGAATTTTTGCAGTTAATTCGTATATCGTCAGAATCAGTAATAGGTACAAAGAAATAAAAAATTCTTTGAAAATCTCAAAAATTGATTTTAAACGCTCAAATCCTTACGGATGCGTCGGCATTGATACAAAGTGACGACCTTTTAGAAATAGAGATACACGTGCGCGATCGCGAAGAATATGAAGCTCATTGGTTGATCCACGAAGCTCATGCCGTCGCTTTCACGCGATCACCATGTTCACCCGGTCCTCCTACGACCGTCGACAGAAATAAACGATACGTCTGGTAATAAATATCACGGTATTATAATTAAGCTAGCGGCAAAAGGGTACGGTGCACAGGCAATGTGTGCGAGACACGCAAGACAGAGCCAGCCGGGGAGCAAATAGATAGATCTTTCATTAGATCTCTGATCCGAAGACACTAAGACACGAAATATAGAAAATATATGCTTGTACATGTTGATAACTTCGAAGATCGGTCATTTATCTCTTTAGCACAAAGAGAAGTTATTTACAGAAATCATCTCTAGAGTGTAGTAATAAATATAACTTGTTTATCTCTTTAGAATTAATACGTAGTCTATCCATTGGTATTAAAAATTCTCACTGTTTATATCTAGATAAGGAATAATTGCAAAGTTGTACTTATTTTAAACAAGATCTAAGAAATTTGATTAGGAATCTCAATTAAAAGAAGTCTGTTTATATCTCAATTTGTATGTTCAAGTAATGCAATAATGTGAAACGATTAATAATATTATAAAACTACGCAATAAGAAGACACGACCTAGTTGGACGTGAATCATGAATACAAATCATTTTAAACATTTATTATGGCGTAGATACTATTTTAGCGACTAACTATTAAGCAACGCCTAGTCACATTACTATACGAAGAAAGATACATAGGAAGATAGCGAAAGATACACTTTGATTTGTTTAGTCTGTCACAGGGGGATACAGAATGGTGGAATGCATCAACGCCACTCAAGGAGGCATTGTCTCATCCGTGCGATGCAGCAGTGAAGACGATGCGGCCTGGACGTGGGCCGAGGAATGTAAATCGATGCGACGCATCCGCCATTGCGCGCTAATTTAGCGCCGAGGAACGCGCGTTAAGTTACGTACTGTCACCCCAAAATTCATCGACGACGTCGACCGGCCGTACCGTCTCACGTGTGACGCACGCGAGAGATATAACTAGTCACATACATATTGCACGTGCATCCTCCTCTCTCGGCGTGTTCACATCGCCTGTCATGCCGCGCGAAGAGCGGAGCGAGCGGTATAAGAGAGCGGAATGAATCGCTGCCACTCAAGGAGCAGCCGTCGGATGCGGCGGATGGACTGACAAGGCCGAGTTGGAACGTCGTGACGTTGAAGACGCGATGCTGATATACGCGTCCACTACCGTGATGCGCGCAACCAGCCGCGCTCGACAAGCATCCCGCCGTTCTCTCGAGTCCACCGCAAGGAAACCCTCTCTTGCTCGTCTTCGTTTTTATCTATATAGAACGCAGACGTGCACACACTTCCTGGCACGACGCACGCAGCGAGAGATATTACACGTTTCTCACGCAGGATTACTCCATTCTCGTGCGCGGATAGCCTTCTGCGGTATATTAAAAATGTTTTCAGGACCCTAAGAAAACGATTAAAATAAACAATCGCGGTTTTCCCCCGCGGTGGACGTTGAAATAAAAACTCGTAGCTTTCGCTAGAAGTCCTCCTTTCTCAACGCCACGATAGTGGCATCCCCGCAGAGGTCAAGTAATTGTATTCGTAACGTTACATAAAATCTGCGCTCGAGATTGTTGCGAACGAGATTAAAAAGTGTAATCGAGATACGACGCAAATGTGAAATTATCAATAATGCACGATGGACCATTCAGTTTATTATTCTTAAGGTTGTCCTTTATCAACGATCTACCTTGTACAGGAGTGTATTACACGGTGATCCGACGTTTCCTCTGCATAAGTCATCTTGACGAGAGGATTTTGCTTTCTCTTGTGCCGAAGAAAACGACGATGATGAAAGTGTCCTCGATAAATTTCCCAATCTTGCAGCGCGCGCGACGTACGAATGTGGCCTTGCCAGTCCATCAGAGTGCAGCATTGGCTTTTCGAGTGGCAGCAACCGATTCTGCTCGACTATGCTGCTCGCTCGAGCGCTTGCATCGTGTCAGATGAAGCGATGATAAGTGAATGTTCTGTCGATGCGTATGCACATGAGTTGTCGGCACTTACAATCGTACATACTTACTCGGCGAGGAGTAAAAAGTGTTCGGGGTATTATCGAGCGCCCCATGAAATCATTGGGATATTTCGTTCGATATTGCGCCCGTCATTGCATTGCATATCGAGCTCTCCCTCTCATGAATTTGGCGCTCTTACACTTTCAATCGTGCAAAAACTTTCGTTCTGTAATAACGGAAAGGAAAATCGCGTGTTTGCAGTATTTCTTGGAACATTCTAAAAAATATGAATCACGGAAAGCACAGTTAGTTTATTAAAGTATTTATTAATTTAGTTAAAAGTAGAAAGATTTAGTTGAAAATAATTTTTTTTGTCGAACCATCAAAATAAATATGTAGAACTTAAACATTGGTGATAATGCTGCAAAATGCGTCAACATTTAATATTCCAACAACCAGTTTAAGTATCCTATATAATTATTTTGATGGTCCAAATAAAATTATATTCAAATCTATATCAATTTTTAGATATTTCAGCGAAATTATTTTTTCTGCGTATGAATTCGTAACATCATGGATGTTCAATAGAATTCTTACCGTGTTAGTATTGAAATATGTGCATTTACACCAACATAGTATAGCTTTAACAACATGGTTTAAAATCTTATTGTTAAATCTATACCATGTTGATATATCAACACTAACACGGTCAGAATTATATAAACAACACATATATGGTGTTAAATCCACACTATATTGGTATAAATATCAACATCAACATGGTATTGATATTTCTTTCCAATTCTAGAATTGGAAAGAGATGAGAAACAAGTTGAAGTTTAAGAGTTAACTGAGTGAGTTGTGAAACTGGGCCTTAGGCACGTCAAACTAGCATCGACACTAAAATCCTATAATATACGTTACGTGAAATATAGATTTTTAGTACTGGAAGTATTATATCAGAACACAGTCTAGATTATTACATGAATCTGCGAAAACTGTAAATGGTTTCTGAATGGTAATGTTCCCCGGTGATAAAACCATCACAATAATTGAACTTTCGACGAGGATTTTCCGATACACGATGGCGCGTTACTGTGTTTCATTGGATCTACGGGATGAGAGAATCAATCGTGCACGAAAAGTCGCGCACATTCGACCGATTTTTGCACTCACCGGTATAAATCGCGATTTTCTCATCGCGCATTCCACGTTCACTCGAGCGTGGCGACACGGCATCTCGCCTCGCCAGCGGTTAATCGTTTCGATATTTGGTTTTTCTCATGTTATTAACCAAGCGAATCCACCTTGCGTAATTCTTCGATGGTGGGCTCCTCTCGGATTACCAACCTCCATTAAGATCGACAAGAGCACGACGACACGCTCCAAGTTTCAATTCGCGCAAATCCGTATAAATAAGTGCATGCGAGTGCAAAACACTTGGCAATGAACTGCCGGCACGCTGAGGGTTACTTACAAATCGTTCGCACATTAATTTCCACCAAAGACTAATTCCCGATGCGCATATTAAGCAATAGAAGCGTGTCGCTCACGGACATTGTGTGATTTCGCATTAAACACAAGATCATTATGTTCGAATAAATGAACGATATATCACTGTCGCGCCGAGCTGTGTGTTGGAGCGCACTCGCCGGGATATGACGTAGTTAATCAATCAGCCGCCGCGAGGGAGATCGCGATCCGATCTAAGCGATCGCCGCGGCATTAAGGCACGAGGACAGCCAGTTCCTTGGACGCGCGGCCTAATTGCGCGTTCAAGTCGAGCACGAAGAGAGAGGGAAGAGAGACGAGTGCGGATGCGGGACCACCCCGTCAGCCCATTCCGCAACGACCCCCCGTCGAACCAACCCCGGACGAACCGCTACAAACCGTCTCTCGCCGGCAGCCGCAGCCGCAGCCGCGGACGACTAATATCTCGTTCTTTTGTTGCGCTTCGCGGCAATTCTCCTGCTCCCCCCCCCCCCCGCGCTTGCAACGAATTTCGGGCTGATTATTCGGAGCGGTGGAATGATGTCGGTCGGCTGAATTAAAATGCTCGCTACCGGAGCTAGGAGATGTAACGAGGGTTGCTACGCAGCGGATGTCACCCTCGGGAGAGGGTCCCGTTTCCTTCTTTCCTTCCAAAATCGTACAATGTCGTCGCATGCCGCTTTATCTCTCAGTCGACGTTGTCTTGGTGCATCGTTAGACCCATCATTTCCATGTATGATTCACTTTTGACATTAGCATGTTTCGTAAAAGTTTTCTTTTTACGCTTAGTCTAAATACTTGAGTATATTTAATGTAGATCGTACTCTCCAGTTCTAAGAAACAACTTGTGATACACAAGTTTGATAAAAAAAACTAATATATTCTTGGAAACAGAAAAAGAAGACGGCATAGATGATAGAGTTAAAATTATGTAATGTCAAGAATAAAAGATGCAACTTCGCGAATAGTAGACGTTAGTAATGAAATCGGGTCGATTGAAATTGAGAAGATTAAGCAATGAGAAAAAGATTGCAATACAACTGCATATGCGACTCTGGAATAATAATCAACATGGTGAATTACATCTTTTTTTGCATGCGTCCATGTTGACATATAGTCATGCTATATCATCAACGACAGCTAACGAGATTCAACTTTCTATGTTATAATCGAAGATGTCACGCGGCAAACAACGAATGTTGCCGCGCGAAAAGAGGGTCGTTCTCTTAGCCGGTAATAATAATAAAAATTCATGCGACATTTTATGGCCACCATAAAACACAGAAAGCCAATGAGAAAGGTAGTTGTATAGAAAGAAAACGGGTACACACAAATTACGACGAGAGACAGCCGACCAATCATCGTTAATCGTATTATAATGATTATGTAAAACAGCACTTTAAGTATTGCAATAAAAATTTGAATATGTACATGGATATACTTCAGTAAAAATTTTGTTGTGTATACATATAAGAACGCGAATTGCACGATGTATGAATCGCTTTATAAGCTTGTTTCGTGCCTCAAAAGACATATTACAAAGGTTAAATAAATATTATTACTCAGTGATTGAACAGGTTATCGATCGATTGCAAACGTCTAATAATAAATCGATGATCGTACGAGTATCTGTATTCTGTATATGGAAAATAACGCTGACTTGCTATCTCTCATTCAATTATGGACGAAAGGCACAATATATATTGTATAAATATTTTTTTACTTACTCCCTTCGTATTCGTGCATTGCGCAACATGTAAAATTACATGTCTCCTCGTTATATAAACATTGTTCGCCAATCCCAGTGAAACCCTGCGCGGGCGAGAGCAATGATGAAGTATAAACGTTACCTCAATGAGCATCGTCGCAAAGACTCTCCCTCGCTATACCATTTGGTCGAATAAGGACGATCAGTTTGAAAGTACGATAAAGAAGCGATCGCGAACACGCCGCTTCGGGGTTCAGAAGCGGAAGAACGACGGTCGTTCCTGAGAGACGGCGGGGCGACGAGAGCCGGCCGTTAGCGCATTTTACGGCGGCATTAAGCTTCTCTTAAATGACGCACGCAAAGTGCTCCTGGCCGCCTCCTCTCTGCATCCTCTCCTCTGGACCAGAACGCTAACCATCCTGGTCCACCCACCTACCCGCCAAGAAGCTGCTTCCTGTCGTGCGAAATCACCTTTTCACCCAGTCACTTCGCACCCATCCTCGCCGCTCCTCCTTCCTCTCCGCTCGGTTTTAGTATCTATCTGTCCGCGCGTACAGATTTAAACCGGCAATTTCTTCGTGCCTCGGAATGCCATTGATGTTCAGTGTACTTTACAGCCGAAAAATCGTTACGTGTTAATCAACGGGGAATATATAATTGTTACTTCATGTAGGTAATAAATTTAACCCTATAATGCCATCAATATTAAATATACAGTATTCCTATTGTAAATTTTACGAAATAGGTTATTTTTAATTAATGTAACACAAGTTTTTGATACATTTCACATTTTTTAATAAAAAAGTATTTATAATTCAGATCTTTATAAATAAATAACCTATTATTAATTTAATTTAAAAAGAAAGAAGGAACTACCACGTGCACTATCAATTCAATCTTGATACGAAGTAAAAATATATAGTCCAATTGTATGTGTCTCCTCATAATATTATTAATTAATTTAAATAAAATATATGATAACATAAAACAATAACGCACAAAAAACTGCTTAAAAATTTAAATCACTCCTCATGCTCTCTGTTATTATATAATACTGACAATCAGAGAGTTCAAACTGATATATAACAAATAGAGTTTTTAAAAACTTGTCTGTTGTTGTCTTAGCTTTTAACATGGCAGATCGGACTTTCTAATGATCATTGAAGGCATTGCTTAGTCATCATTCAATGATCTCGCTCACTCGCAAGTAAAATTTACGTATCGATAACGTTCTAAGGTTAATATACATGGGAATTCTTCTCAAACAAACAAATCGAAAACTTTTAAATATAAAATGATGATTAATGCTGGATATCTCCGAATCAAGATTCAATCTTTAATATGATGCATCAATATTTCATAGTTTTGAATTGTAAAATATGGAGCGAAACATGAAGCTCAAGCACGCAATATGATCTATGTATATGACATACTTGATCGAATCGCTATTATAAGATAATAATAGTTCATGTACAAAATGATATTTATCAGTACTTATACCTATAACGACTTATGAACATATATTGCTGGAAATAAAAAGACAATCGGATAAGCAGGTGACAGTGTTTATTAAATTACGAGTAATCGGCAATTTACAGTTTAAAAAACAAAATAGTAATTATCTAGTTACGTGGCGAAACTAATCTGTCTCAATTTATTCCATTTACACTAAATTAAAAAATATATTACTCTTTACCAATTCTACTTCCTTTCAATTTTTAATTTATTACATTCCAAGATTTGTAGTCTTCAATTATATAAAAAATTACTAAAAAGTATAAAGATGAATCGATAACATCATACACTTACCTAAACAGTCATGTAAACTATAAATTTGTTTCGTATAGATCTTCCCCACAACAAATTACCGCATTTTACTTTCCTACAAGGTATTATTACGCGGTCAATAACGTGTACTTTGCGGATGCAATTGAAAGCTTGCCCCGCTTGTACACGTAAAAACTTGGCGGGAAAGTCGAGTGACGTAGATACTGAATCGAGGGGTGCCAGGACAGTCAGTTTGTATAAAAGTGGATCGAGAGGATACCTGCGACAGAGATCAGACGTCGCGTGTGCGCTTGTGTACGTGCACAGAGAAGAACGCGCGCGCACGGAAAACACGGAGAGTCACGTCGGGGCACATAAGTCCATCCCCAGAGTGGGCGGCGGGCCGCGTCGAGCGCTCTCGAGTATTGACAGATATTTAAATGAATATTCCTCGGCTGTTAGGGGTCCTCTTTGAAATCAAAGCAGAAGGCACAACGGTTCATTTAGACGTGCGCCGGCCGATATCCCCCGCCGACCGGCTCTCATGGATACAGAATTTCACTTGTCACGTCGTCCGCGGGTTATCGCCCAGCGAGACGATCGTCGGCCGAGGATGATACGGGAAGGTTGTCTTTCGTTTGTCGCATGCACGCACGCGGTCTCATACTTTTTCTCGCTTTCAATCTTATTACGAACTTGTCGTAATATATATGTATATATATATATATCTCTTCTTCCAATTTTTTTTTCTTATTCCTTCCTAATGAAATGTCTTTACAGATAAGTTAGATAAAAGATATAATAAATTATTCCTATGTTACAATTGATGATGATTGTCGAATGCTATGATTAGAGTGATGAACACACTTGGTCAGGAAATCCATTTAATATTCTTTGAATTATGCACAACTAAACATTATGATTCGTAGACGGAATTATAGTTTCATCGAAAAAGTTGTATGTGTGTTTATAGCGAATTTATAGCGAATTTATTGATCGAGATAAAACGTTAATATGCTGATGATAAGCTGATGGTAAAATGTAGACTGGTTGAAACTGGCATTTGTGAAAAATATGAAACGGTGAGGAGTAAAATCACCATCAATGACGCGAAATTAGAATTAATGGGCCTTCTATAAAGTGAAAGCGCGGCTGCACCACTTGGATATGCTTACGTTAGGTCCGCAGCTGTCAAGTAGAAAGATTTACATCAACGGAAATATAAATTATCGTATTGGATTGACAGCGATTTCCCGAGAAAACCTTAGTTGTGGTTTCATATTAATTTATCTTTACTTCAATGTAATACGAAAGAGAAAATAAAATTGTCTTTTTCTCTAACTGCCAAATAAAAAGTCTGCCGTTAAATCTGATATGTATAGGCTTGTGTTTTCTAACCTAATATTAAATATTTCAATTTGCGACAAACCAGTAAAATAGAATTTTTATAAAATTTTAAGATAATTTTTATTTCAAAAAATTGTAATTATTTTAGCTTATATGAGTTCGCTCACATAAAATAATTGTTAATTATTACCATACACAATTTATTTGTATAATTTTACAATTATTGTATAAGAAAATTTAATTTCAACTATTATGAATGTTGGACAATATTAAATAATGTCTAATTTCACCAAATACTGCAAAAGTTTGCACATTTTTTTTCTATTAGAAGTTACAAGAAAAAGACTCGTGTTCCGGTATCAAGCTAATGATTGATAACTCCAATCGCAGTGCGATAGCAGAGAGGAATTTCCACGCTCGGTAAATGTATCATAATCGATGAACACGGCTGTCACAGATTTTTTATTCTCAGGCGATGAGAGCCGGGCGAGAGCACACGCGACAATAAATCCCGACCTGCGTCGCTAATTTTCACGGAGCCTTTACATGCACGTACCTACGCAAAGCGGATGCATCTGCATCGTTACCGCTAAAACGGAGATACACGCGCGACGGGGTCATGACATACCTGAAACGAGATCGGCATTATTACCGATTGTGTCCTTGTAACTTTTATCGAAGCTACTATGATGGTGCGTTTCATGCAAAATTTATTGCCATCGCCGGCAATGGTTGTATCACGACGGTTGTAAACCGCACGGCTGAGCACGAGTGCTCTTTTCAAGTACCTCCTGATGTATTTCGCTGATTAAAACGCGTTAATTTTCTTGCTGTGAGACACATTTTTACGATGACGGGCCTCCGTGAAATTATTAACCATTAAATACGTACGCACCGGGACGCAGCGTGATCCTCGTAAATTCCTCGGCGCCCGTTTCATATTAATACTTATTTCGAGATAGTTATTATTATTCTAAATACGTCGTGTTCGATGCGTTCTTTAAAAAGAGTTTCAGAACAGATACGAAATAATTACAATATCAAACCGAATCGAGAACGCGAATAAAAAGACAACGAGAACACATTATGGCAAGAATAATGTTATGAGTTGCAATTTGAGAAAGTTAAAAGTTGTTACTCTCAAAAACATATATGTATATATATATATATATATATATTCACACAAAAATAATTTCGCGCAGATGTTGTAAAAGGATAAAGAACTTATTTCATTTTAAGAATTAAATACACCGTCAATGTATTACGTAATAACACAAGTGCTGCGAAGCTGTGCGATTATTATCGTTTCTTGAATTTGTGAATTTTAATTAATGTGATCCATACTACGAAAATTCCATTAAGTTACGATTTATGCTTAATTACTGCGAATTTCCGACTACACATAAATATTTTTCTTTAGTTATATCTCCTACTATCATGAACCAAAGACAACAATATTTTCGTTAAGCGAAAATCTACGGCGAGCATCCTTTTCAAAAGCGACTGCGGAGAGAATCCCTTTACGAAGTTCGCCCGCGGAGAATTTCTTCGTGAGCTGCATTTACAAAGAGTCCAACTACGAGGTACATTAGTCGAGATTATATCCGGCAAAGGAAGTCGACCAACTTCCGAAGACACTGTTGCAACTAAATCTCCTTGAATCTGGCGACGTCCAAAGACATCGAACTTCTGTAGAGTCAGCAACAAATACACCAAATACAACATACTGGATCGTAAAGCGAAAAGTATGCATCGTCGAATGCTTTATTCCGAATGAGATATAGGTATGTCTTATAGATATGTATCTCGTATAAATAGAACGAAAACAATCGAATCCTATCTCTTCAGCTGGCGCCAAAATTCTTTTTAAGGAAATACAAAAAGTTTTTACATGGACAATCTGTGACGTATTTCATCATGCGAGCTTTCAACATAAATTTATTTTAGACGCGAGATTTATTTACCCGCACATAATATCGTATTATAAGTAATTAATTGGACGACATAGAAGAATGACACGGGGCAGAGAGCGTCCCGGTAATGGATTTAGAGCAAACAGGGGTGTTCCGCTTCACCATTATATTATACTTACTTAAGTATATAAATGTTTCACAAGCAACAATAATCTCAGAAATATTAACAATTGTAGAAACAAAATATGTTATTACCAGAATTAGGTATATAATTATCACGAAAATATGCTACGTATAGAAATAAATTAATCAAAATTTTTATAATTAACACACTAAAAAAAAAATTGGTTGAATTAAATACGTATATCATAATCAGACTGTTTGATGAAATATGAATGATTTATGGTTTTGGTTAAAATAACCAGATAAAGATTGCATATATTTTGATTATGATAATCAAACATATTTGACTGTATGAATTCTAATGAAAATAACAAAAAATATATGGGTAGATAAAAATTTTATCTAATTCTATAATGCTTTCTTAATTATATTGTCACGTTAATCCAATCTTGCCCTTTTTCCCTGATAGTAAAATAATAATCCATAAAAGATACCAGATTATTATTACATATACATATTATTATTATATATACATTAACCAAAATCAAATCGATTTCATATCTAAATGTTTTGTTTGCGTACTAAAATATTTGATAACCAGAAATTGTTTACTTCTATCGTAATTTGATTAACCAAACATATCTTGTCAACCATAATTGTTTTTTTTTCATGCATAGATAATAAATCTTATTAATATTTTATCACTGTTTTTTAAATATTCGATGTGAATATCTTAACATTCTTCCAATCTGTAATTTAATTGGACAAAGAATTTCGAAGTTCTTAACGTTCGCTGTGAACCAGTTCACAATAACACGTGGATTTCCGGCAAGGTCTGCGATCCGAGAAATCGGAGCTGATTACACGTTTCAGATAGATCGAGAAAACTCGTCCGGTTATCGCTTTGCGGCTCCATTTCGAGACGCATTCAAGCGACGTAATGAGTTACGGCGTCACGTTGGATTTGCAAGTGAGACGAGTCAACCAGTTGCTCAGTTTGGATTGTCTTTGCCTTTGGGAGACGGGTTACACAATACCGCTTTCGATTTATCGTTCGATTTATTAGTTTCTCCTGTCTCGCTAATTACTTTCTCATTGCAGGAATTCTGGCACTGCAAAGCCAAACGACTTTCGCGCAGTACCGCCCGTACGTACGTACGAGTTTCATCGGATCTGCAAGTGAAAAGAGTCCAACCAGTTGCTCTGTTTGCTTTGTTCACATAACTGCACTCGTCGAATTCGAGTTCGTTGTTTGATTTGCTACACTCTCATTTGATTGATCAATATCATCATATCATACACAATTGTCAATAAAATCGTATATATATATATATATATATATACGATTTTATTGACAATTGTGTATATATATATATATATAAATGCAAATTACAAAAAGCTATGCAAGAGAAATTGTACGTACAAAGAGAAACTATATTATTGATATTTATTATTGATATATAAAT
This sequence comes from Acromyrmex echinatior, assembly GCF_024713525.1. Lineage (NCBI taxonomy): Eukaryota > Metazoa > Arthropoda > Insecta > Hymenoptera > Formicidae > Acromyrmex > Acromyrmex echinatior. The sequence goes on along the minus strand of NC_141856.1, from coordinate 11,810,055 downwards.
CAATGCAAGTCGATGGAAAGAATGTTAATGTGTGCATCGCCATTTCTTTATTAGTTTATTAAGACACTAATTTATTACATTTTTATTCTGTCTTATTTTGTTTTCGCAGAAAAGTTCTATTTTATTTCTCAAACAGATTTTTAAGTTAGTTAAATTTTTACAATACTTAACAATTTATAATTTATATGATAAAACTCGCTTATTGCACCATGTTGTGTATCTTATCTTCTTAATTATTTTCATTTATTTTCATATTGTGAACAGGAACAAGAAAAGTGAAATATTTTCCGTTATAGGCTCGCAAGACTCTTAATAAAAGAAAAAGCAGCAGGATACGTTAGCGGATATCTATCATATGATCGACATAGCAGCTGCACCGGTATTCTTTTAGACACTACTAACACTTTATAGTCATTTAACATAGATCTGTATGCCAAAGTAGTGTAAGATGACGAGAAGATCGCGATTGCAAGTATTATGTGTTTATATCATCCAACGGAATCGACTGAAAGATGCAAACCATTATCTCTTAATATAGCTGCATCGACGAATAAATCGTAAATTTGTGAATTGTACGAAAAAATTTATTTTTTATAGCATCCGTAACGGAATATAATGACCGTCGATGAGATGTCGTTTCGTGCAATGCGAATCCGAGTTGAAAACCGTGTAAATAATTTGAGAGTATATACGCACTGTATATCTTCAATACTTGTATTTTTATATCTTTTTCAAGTTAATCGATATTAATTAATCACGTACTTGTTGGTCAGGAATGCATGAGTAAATGTCATTTCCAAGAAACGATATCGAGACTGATGCGGAGACATAAATCGAGAGGAAAATGAAAGACAGAAATCATGATTTACCGAGTACTTTCAAGGTAATAGATCGAATGTTACTTAAGAACATCATAATCGTGAAGGATAATCCAGTCGAAGGACATACGAACAAACCTCAGTCGATATCTGTTCGTCCAGAATGTCGTTTATGATCCTTGGTCGCGCTTATCGATCCTCACCGCACGTTACCGATCGCTTTTGCTCTGTTATTCGCTTATAACGTCATAAATATCCGATTTACGGCTAGACCAGACCGGTTTGTCGACGATAATCAGTTAATGAGTCGCAACGTGTTTCCCAGCATTACACAAACTCGTCTATGATTTCCGAGATTATTGGATATGTGGATCCCGTCTTTACATCATGATTTTTTACGTTATTCTTAAAAGCAAATATTTAATTAAGTCCATACATATTCGAAGTAAAATACATAATTTGGATACTTGCACGTCTCACTTAGACACCTGAGCACTACAGTGCATCAAAGAAAACTGGCAGAAAAAAAAAAATCCGCGTTAATTTTAAAACAATTTTACTACAAATCGTGTAAAACCGTGTGTTCTACGAAAACAAGCAACGAACTTAAACTAATATCTCCAAGTGACTATGAGTACGGTATCAGTTAATCGCCGATCAATCTCACTTCTTTCCTGAGCGAGCAGTATACCGCTATGCGGCACGCGAGAAGCGGTATCTCGTTGGAACGTGAGAAGTGCAGGATGCAAAATAAAGAATAAATATACGTGCGTGCGTGCGTGCGTGCGTGCTTACGTGCGTGAGATGTTACATATGGATATTTACCGGTAAGGTTATCACCGCGTTGCTGCGGCCATCGGAAAGAAGGCCTGGGCTGCTGCTTGCTGCGCATATCTCCCGTCCGGTGCGGCGGCTCCGAGCCGCTCGCTTTTCAAACGATCGGAGACCACTACTTACCTGAAAGAGAACAAGATAGAACAGTCAAAATCTCAAATCTTTAAGTTCTTTTTTTAATGAGATCACGCAACATCTCGAAATCAGATAATCAGATTCTGGCGCCAAAGATAGGCATCAATTTTTTTATTTATAACCAAACATTAACGTAACATGTCATTCGCATTTTTTAATATTTTTTTCAATCTTCTTTTGTAAAGACATAATGTAAAACTAGAAAAGAAGAGAACAGATGCTATATAAGGTCAAAATAATACAAAAAAACTTTAGGTTAGGTCAGAACCTAAGCTATAAGTCAATCATCTCTTCAATGTTATCCGAGACGAATTCTCTTGCTTGCTAAAATGTTGTGTAGTCAAAATCGGGTTTACATAGTTCAAAACAATACACAAAATCAATAAATCTTGTGTATTCAATACTGCTGTACCTGATTTCAGACTATTGATCGTAAAAGTATTATTTTCTATCAACTTATGTCAGTTTGAATTATAGTCAATAAATTTATCCCATGTCGCAGTTTAGCTCATATATTTTCTTAATATTGTTCAATATATATTACATTATCGTAATATATATATATTATAATTTTTATATATTAATGTGTTAAAATAAATTTGAAATCATAAGCTTCAAATTGAAATTTTGCAAATTCAATTTTTCCAGCGATTATGTTATTATTAACAAACTATTGATACTCTAGTATTAATATAACCACCATTCTTCATAGTTTAACTTCTAGTATACATAACGCGGAAAAAAGCATGCAACTTTTAAGACAGCTGATATTGAATGGGTGATATATCGCCCGGCAAATGTTGATAGCTTCTAAGAAAATCCACGCTTTTTCACAGTGAGTTTCCCAATCGACGCGACGCTCTTGTGATTCTCCGGGAGGTGGAGAGCCACCCTACTCGACGGGTTTTTACGAAGGGTGCCAAAACCTAGGATCGTGTCCCACGTTGCAGTTCACCCCCTCCCCCTCCCCCGCCCCCTTCCCTCACGTCCCTTAACCACCCAGTACCGACCATCGTAACCAGCCGTATATCTTTCCGGCGTACGCCCTCGAAAGCGGCCGCCTTTGTTTCAGATATTTATGAGGCGTTTTAATTCGCACACCGCGTCACCCAGCCGACCGGGGGGTTGCCGAACGGGGACCAGAGAAAGAGGGAGCGGGGAAGGGGGAGGTGAACGCGGGGTTTCTGCACGGCGTGACGGAGCGAGGCGCGAAGGCATAATAGGCATAAGGGTGCCCCGATAAAACGCCAACTCCCCGTTCCCCGTCACCCTCTTCCACCTTCCCTTTTCCAGACGTAGGCCATAAGCGCAAACAAACTCTCGCTCGTATATCTCGCCTCAATGGTTTCTACGTCGGTGCGCCAGGGGCGTACTGTATCGTGCTGCTGTCGCCCTGCTTCACTTTTCTACCCCTTCCTCTTACTCCTCCTCCTGTCTCACACCTCCGTTCTTCTCCTCCATCTGAAAACTCTTGCCACCCTCTACACCTATTCTCGACCCTTCATGCGAGCCAAGAAAATTTCTTAACCCATATTCAGGCAATATATCGCTCCACCGGTATGTACCGATTTACTGTAATATTCTTTGAACGGTAAGAGCTACTTACTCCCTTTGGATTATTCACTCGTTGTGTAATCCGAACAAGCAAGTTTCCTTTGCTTTCAATGATGTTCACGATTTTTCACATTTAATGATTATTTGATTGATATTGACATTTGAAAGAAATGATGGTATCATTTCGCACAATTGCTATAGCAACTTTTTCGGTATACAAAAATAGCCTTTGTTGATTACAATTAGGTCTGCTGTTCTCCATAAATATCTTCTATAAATGGGTCTTAAATGGAGCTTCGTTTATAAATTCCGAGAGATATCAAGAAAACAATGGCTAATATTGTAATTTATAAATTATGACTAAATGTATAAATTTCAAAAATGTAAAGGTTATTTCGAAAATAGATATAGAATGGACATAAAATTCCTTAGATGTATGTGACGATAATAATTTTATAGTTACATCTATTAGATGAATAACATTAAGAAATTTATATTATATTCCTCTCTTTCTCCTTTCACGATAATATATCTCTCATATCAAATTTTGGAAGTGCTTAGCAAAAAATGGAATCGACTTAAATACTGAATTGGATATTTTGCCGACTCCGTCATATATTTCAAGATAGGACAGCGCCTTCGGTGAAGCGTTTTAACATTTTTCTCCATCACACCAGAGCGATCAATTCAAAATACAATCGCCAGTACGATCGCATTAATGACTCTCAACTAAGTGCACGTTTTTAGGAACACTACATTCGTCTCCCTGATCCACGATCCAAGCCTGCTACGTTCCTTTACAACACACCGACGTCTCCGTCCACCTTCCATGGTCTTCTACCAGCAACCACTTCTGCCTCACCCCCCTCAGCCCCTTCGTGCCACGACACGCTGGAGAGGCAGCCGCACTCCTGCTCATGCTCTTCTTTACGTGCAGGCGAGTTTAACAGTAACAGTACGTCACCCTGTCACTCTTTCCCTTCCTCTTCCTCCCTCAATCTCACTCTCGCCCTCTCTTTCTTTTCTCCTCATGGCGTCCTCGCCCTATCTCCTTTCTCCGACCGTTCTCTCTCTCTCTCGCGCTCTCCTTAACAGCCTTCACTCTCTAAAAGCCTGGGTGTGATCTATGGCGGGACGTTGCGTCACTCGGGGAACAGATGCAGGGCTCGTATATTACTCGGCCATATCTACGAGCAAGACGGTGAAGAAGGGAAGGGACGAGCGGGGGAAGGGAAATGTAGAGAGGGCGAACCTTGCCGTACGGTCAAAAGAATGGCGAATGTCACAAATCACTCGGCTTTTGTGTGACACCCAACCCTCGCTCGAATTTTTTTTCTCCCCAGGGTAAAGAAAATTTACTTGTTGACGAAGAGATTCCTGCTAAACGTCGGCGTGCCAGTGTGCGCGAGGGGATTGTTCTAAAAATTGAATTTTTCGTCGCCATGAAATTTCACCTTGTTCGATGAATGGACGCCATCAAAGGCGAAAGAGCAAGTTTAATCTCTTGGGATGAAAAGTCCATTCGGACTCGACGTCGCTTTAATTGTGTCAAAACTAACATCGAAGTTTGCGCTCTGCGAAGACGCGAATGTTTTTACGAATATGAAGTGGATTACGTGCGCCGTCTCGTCAAACGTCGAACAATGACTGTCGCACGTTTTCCAAAGTTTGCAAATTGCATTACATTAATACTGCAGCAGTGTTTAAAACATCCTACAATTATCATTCCGCGATTTCGCCAGTATCAATACGAATTTTTCAACTATCGAATCGTAGACAAAAGAGTAAACAAATGAGAGTGAAGAGATCGGCGCCACAGTTTCCGGCTGAAAGGCAACGATGTGCGCCTGATATGTATTTTGACTAACACAACTTGATAAGACGCCAAGGCAACCATATCTGATACGCGCAATCGAAAGCCTGTCACTCGACTAATTAGGACGGCGTCCTCGATACATATCGCAAGACACGAATATGAAATAAGTCTTCGCTTTTCGTGAAACGCGCAGACAAAGAGTCGGAAATGAACGAAATGCAATGGGAATTCCACTTGCTCCGCTCCACGTGCGAGAAAGCGTCTCCGTGTACATGCGCCCATGGAAACACTAGCCAGCTGTCTACGTTACGAGGGCAGAAGGGGAAGAAGGGTCGAGGACGAGAGAGACGAGGGGGGGCAAGAGAAAGAGAGAGAGAGAGAGAGAGAGAGAGAGAGAGAGAGAGAGACGGACCGAATACGCGCGTCGGTGGAGTAGACGCTTCCAGAATCTCATAAATCAGGTCAGGGTTGGCGACGGGGGCGGCTGCCGCGGTGGTTGCAGCGAGGAGGAAGCGAGGTGGCTACGATGCGGGAGGGTTGTTAGGTAAAGGTCGACGCACAACAGAGTTCCATGCCGACTTGCGCGCGCACGCTCGTAAAATGCTTGGCGCCAATTCCATTCAACGGTATGGATTCGTATGACGGAGGGATATATCTCGAGTGGATCTTCTCGAAAGCGCCGACTCCGATGTCACGGCACGTCTAACGTGGAAGAATAATTCATTGCGAACGTATGTGCAAGTCGACGCGTGAATTAGGCCTGTACTTGTTCAAAGTGGCTGCAAACCGGCATGGTTTATTGCAAGTAGATATTATTGCAAGCCGATAAATCGCAGCGTAAGACGGCGTAAAGCTATTTGTATGAAAGTATATCGGAAATTGGCAAGCGCAGAAATTGGCGAAAGCGCAGAGAATAATCTACGATTATGCCATGGCCTATCGACTATCGATGCCACGAAGAGTATTTTATTACAGACCCGATGACGATAAATTGAAGGTTGACTTGTGAATCGTTTAATAAAAGATCGCGATTTATCGAGAATATTAGTGTCGTGTCTTGCAGTATATCCAGAAATACCTCGTCGCGTTACTTATTATCGTCACATCTGCGTAATATTCGCGAGCCGCGGCAACGTAAGGCAGCCTGAAAGCGTAAAAAGAACTCATATACACGCGACGATCGATACATGAGACTCGACGAAGTGGCGTAGGGGGAGAGGAGGGAAAACAGCGACGTCGGAGGTGATTCGGAGGGACCCCAGATGGAATCAGTGCAGTTTGGAATATTGGAAAACGTCGGTCCGCGCGAGAAGCTGAAGAAGAGAAAGACCGGAAGACGGGCGGAGTGCGAGTAGAGCACTATTTATGACGCGTACGTGAATTCTGAGAACATTGGGGATACGTCGCGCCGTGTTCGCGTCACACCATCGTCGTAGAAAAAGAACAACGGACGTTCCAAGAGGGACGTGAACAACTGGTCCGAGGTTCTACATAGAGCTTGTGCGAGGTGCCACGCCGGCCGAACGTGAATTCAGAGTTTCGCACCCAACGACGATAATAAAGTGAGAGCGTACCTTAATAGGAGGTGCCTTAATCAGTTATCGCTAATCAAAGTCTCTCATCGAAATCTTACAGGCCCTAAAGGATTCTAAAAGAATGCTCGTCTTCACTCGAGTGCGTAGCTCGATAGAAGAGGAAGACTTCTCGAAATCTATTACTGATTTTTGGAAATTACAAAAATAGTTGCGAACAAAGATATATTGAAAATAAATAATCATTCTTATTTTATAATGTAAAAGAAAATCACTATATTGACATAGGTTTCCTAAAGAGACATCCCCTTATTTTTTGGAAATTAATTATTACTATTTATATATATATAGATATTATTATTATTATTTTGGAAATTTTATTAGTAGGCTGATAACAATATAAGAGATATTTAGATAATTAAAGAAGTAAAACTCACAATTCATACATTTATGGCTTATTTCTACATGAAGTGTCAATTAAAAACGAATTCTATAAATGTAAAAATAAAATTCGTATGATTTTTTTGCAAATTGCGTAATTTAAACAATAGTGTCTGTATTATTGATAATATTATCTGAATATTATCTAAAAATAAAGTGGTATCGGTGATCTTTCTCTACAATTTTTAAGAATTTAAAGACACGTATATTACAAGAATATTCGTGATATTATAGTGCTAATGTTCAAGTTCCATTAGTCGTCCGCTGAATCACGATGAAGTGCATCTCCGTTATTTTTGAAACTTCAAACTTCAAACTTCAAATTATTGTGCGTAAGAACGAAAGAAATGCAAAACACGCATCGCAACGCAAGTCGTCTCCAATAAAGATGGAAAATGAAAGCAGGAGGGCGAAGGATGGGCCCAAAATAGCGGAACGATCAGTGCTCGCGTTTCGCGAAGTTATCGGGCGTCAAGCAATCTTGAAAATAATGAAAAAAGAGTGATGAGAAGTTCGTAGAGTCGGAACAGTGTTGCGAACTCTGTAGCATCGTCGCTGTCGCGTTAAGAGCGTCCGGCAGATCAAAGACGCGTGATGGAGGGGGAGTGTAGGACCCGATGCGGCGGATGGCATTCGATTGATTCATTGGACGCGCGTGCCTGGTTTCAATCCACCAGAATAGAAACCGCTGCCTCGGCACGCCATGCCTGCGACTAATCCATCCAGTATCTTTATTGCTACGCGACATTTATAAAACGGTGGGTAAGAGACGAGGACTCTACGCGATCGCGTCCATTCGTCACCGATTATAAATCGTCAAGTCCTCTTTCTCTCTTTCTCCTTCCTTTTCTCGTCTTGTCAGATGTCATCGCAACTGTCCTCCTTCGCTTCATCGCAAAGAGCGACGCGCCATCGTCGTCGTCGCTCATCGCGACGACGAGCGACGACGCCGTGCTCGGGCGTGTAAAACAAAGTATCAAACGCTGCCATCTCAAGCTGTTTTAGGCTGACTAGAACTGACGCTCGGTGATATGTATATGCGAAGAACAGCCTTGAGTAAAATCGACGAAGGTACGAATATTCATATATATCGTGCAGTAACAGTGACAAGGTAGATTAACTGTGCGATTTTCCGTGGCTTTCGTCATGATGGATCAGACAAGCTTTGATTGGCGAAGGCAAGACGATTGTAAGATGAATTGACTTGATACAACGGACGCGAGCTATATAGGACTTGGCTCATCAGCGCGGATCGGGTTTCTAAGGTTACTCTAGCTTTTTGAGTAATATAATAGGTGATATGTAGACATTATACTCGCAAAGTTCAGCACGGTTTATAAAGGTTTCGCAGAAATCGAGTTGCAAGTCAGGTACAGACACAGAAACGTCGCAATTTATGCGAGCTCACGTTACAGCAGAGAGAATAAGGAAGACGGCTATATAAAACATTGATAGAATGACCAAAGCAGAATTGATGATTAACCACATGTCTCCTGTAAAATGTGACTTGAGTTAATATCTGCCATCGAATAACTTTCTTAACGTATACCAAGCTACGATATATGATTATACGATATACGATTTTTTATTGCATATTTAATTTATACGGGTATATTTAATTTGACATTAATGACAAACACGTCATATTATTAGTTATACCAGTATGGCGCATATATACAGATGATTTGTAGATCTCATCATTATATATCTCCTTCTACGTTTCCTCTTGGAAATATTTCAAGCAAGATAATCGAGAAAGAAACCTGTGATCGCGTGATATGCTAATCCAAGTATACAACCAGAAAAAGTTTGAGTATCGAAACGAAGAAACCATACGATCAGCAGGTGAAACATGCACACGGCAATCTACGGCCTATTTTGATTAATAACGTCTACATTAGTCGTTGATCATAGAAATGAATCGTAGAAAGAAATGGTTGTATTATTAAAAACACGAAAAAGAAAACAAAGATGATAACAAACTTATAAATTTTTTTGTTTTCTGAGATAAAAATAAATATTTATAGTTTTGTCCGATTATTATTCGCATATCTCACGAATAATAATATCCTAGCCATTAAACTGCAACCTTCCTCCTATTACAAAAAAGGAAACGCATACGAAAATCAATCATTCGAAAAAAAGACGATGATTTATCCGCCGGCTGATAATTATATTCGCACGAGTAGTTTATTTAATTGGCAGATATTCTGAACTACTATACATAGAACGAAATAGGAAACGAGGGTGAGCAAGTGAGGGGACAAAGTAGTAACCGGGCCAGATAGGTCCGGCGTTTCCCTGGCGAAGGTGTAGCAAAGATAAGGCGCTCGTTGCGCTGAAGCGTCCCTAGGTAGCCGTCCTGAACGTTTCGTCGCTCCGCCTCCCCGTCTCGTCGTCTCACGTAACGACCGTCGACGGTACCAATCCTGGAGCATCGTCGACCCCCGTGTAATATCACGCTCGCACCTCCCGCCGTCGTTATCCTGACTTCTCGATGTCTATAGTCGAAACTACACTCGGCGACGAGTGCGCGCATGCACATATCCGTGTGAAAGGTTCACGTCAGACAATCAGAAATCTTCAAGGTACTGTTGAAGGTCTTTGTGGAAAGAAAGAGATAGACAGGAAGATAGTTAAGAAGCGGTGTGTATACGCGAGGAAGATATAGAAAGACGCAAGGGAAAGAAACCTCTTTAATACTAGCACCGATAGCCGAGTGTTTCGAGTAATTGGGAAGTAAAATAGCCCTCCGACATGCACCGGGATACTTCGGCGGATCCATATTCCTGACAGTGGCTATCCTTTTATTCGTATTGCTCACGTAACCAAGAACGTGCCAGTTGGAGGCCTTCTGCTTTCCGGATTTTCTCGGCTCTATGCCCCCTCAGGAGGGAGACAGTCACGGTATCATCCCGTGAGAGGGCGAGAGCGCTAATTAAAGAAGCCGAACCCATCTTTTCGAGGATCCCGTCGTGGCGCGAATCGAGTGCCTGAAAGATCCTTCCACGAGTTCAAGAGTAAGGTACGTATCTTCTTGGGTCAAGGAGCTTCTATGGGGTAAGAGCACCGAGGGTTAAGACCATTATCGTCCTTCTTTTCCTCTCAAAAGTCAAGCGCTTCTTAAGCGACGAGGGTCGCAAGTAACGAGTAACCATCTTCGTCTATCACGCAGTAGAAATCAAATTGAAATTTTTATTTGCCACGAACTAAAAGGAAATTAAAAGGACTATAGTATATAATTCTTTATCTTTTTCTATTATTTTTAAAGAATATTATATATAAATGAGCTTCAGTGATATTTTCTTCAGTCTTTCACAACGCCTTAAGCATTGATGGCGTGCTATTGAAGATGTTAAGTCAATCTCTATTTTTTTATTTTTAAAGTAAATATAACTCGATAATATCGAGTTCAAAAAAATCACAATATGATTCGGAATACTTGTATTTCATGACGTTTATATAATACATTTATATAATACAACGGTCTTGTATGTTTTTTTTTATTTCTGAACTAGGAGAAACGTTACATTCCCAGACAAAATACCGGAGCGCGTAAAATTTCAGCAGCAGGTCCTCCGTAATAATTAGCCTCAAAATCACGTATGCTGCATCGAGTATAATCTATGATCCCACGATCGTTACTCCGAAGTAGAATCGACCGAAAGTGCTGCTAATAACACGTGCGAGTAGGTTCCTCTTTGTGGTCACTGATCAGAACGATACCTAATCGTCGCGCGTATAGAGCCGATGAGGCGGTGGAGAAGAAAGAGGAGGGAAGGGGAGGGATAAGATGTCTGGCGCGTCCTGGTGATTGCAGAGTCTCGTGGTACGTCCTAATCGCCGTAGATGGGCTTGGATAGGCCGCCCTCGACCTTATTATTACCGGTTGGCTCGATTCTGTGCGCGTGTCCCATTACGTGGACGATTATTTGACTGGTCGGTTGTGGCCACGGTGAAGCCTCCTGACAAGAGATCGGACGAGGCGAAGAAATCGAGATGGAAGGAACCGAGTGAGAGAAAGGGGAGAAACGAAGAGAAGGAGGGAAGGAAAGACGGATAACTCGTAAGAAGGGGCAATTGGGATGAGAGAACGAAGAGCGAGAGGCCGAAAAAGAAAGAAGAGAGAGAAAGAGAGAGAGAGAGAGAGGGGGGAAGCAGAGGGAGAGAAAGAGAAGGAGAGGAAGGGAGAGAAAGAGGAGGACAGAGGAGAGCAAGGTAAGTAGGTATAAAGGAGCGTAACTGGACGTGAGTTCAATACGTGGCCCTCGAGCACAGCTGTCACTGACATCGCCGCAATTCGAAACTGACCGCGACAGCTAACCTCGGTACCACCGAACCACAACGGCGGAAACTTATACCGGCCTTCCGATTGATCCGTCCAGGCCACTCACCATACGCCGAAGGGGATGGATTAGTCGGCCGATGGCCGATCCACCCCGTCGAGGATCGCGCCGGAATCTTCCCCGAATACCTTGCGCAAGTCTCCTGGAACGAGTGTCGTTGACGTCCGGGGTGCTTTAAAGTGGACAGATAGCCGCTTAATGAAGGGTCACGCGGAGATGAGCGCGAAATATCGGGAATCGAAAACGTCAAAGTACTCTTAACTAGAAGCTGACATAGATGAGGTCCGTTCTTTTTCTCGAAATAAAACAGCAGTGCCAAGTGAGAGCGATAAAATCTCAATTAGATCTACTTCTTTTGAGAAAAAAAAATTCATTTAATATGTCGTCCGACATATCGCGGCAATCTGATTGTTGCTTTAGCGTCAGGTAGATATTGGCAGGTGGGATCACAAGAATGGATAATAAAAACGGATCCTACTGAAACGCCTGGGAATTAGAAATCATAATGTCGGCGCTCCCGAGAAGGTCCTTAATGGCTGGACGTCAAATAAGAGGATTCGGAAATGGCGCAGTCATCGTAGCTCGAACTGAAGGAAAGTTGAAATCGCGGTAGGTAGTCCTTCTTCAGACGAGCTGAGCAGGGGTAGCCTGGGTAATAAGAACGAGCGCGATAATAGCGAGGCAGAGCGGTGCGACGACGAGTCGAAGAGGAGACCGGAGGAAAGAAAGAAGTAAGGAGACGAGGGGGACGAGCAGCGGAGGTATCCGGTCAATCCTTCGTGAGGAGAGCGAAGAGGTGATGGATGGAACGTCAGTCATGGTGCAGCCATCAATCTCCCATACCTATACCTTTATTATTTATTATTCCTGCCGTTGCGGATACTCCTCCTCGGGCGCTCTCTTTCTTTCTTGCGCATCGGTGGGTCCAAAGGCCAGTGACGAAGCAACGCTTCAGGTATAAGGTACGCACGCATCGCTATGCGCAAACTTCATTTCCTGAGACGATTATATGATATCGGAGAGATTTGTCATGAGTTATTCGTTGCGACAATGTGATTTCGAATAAGTGAACTTTTGAGATTCGCGGCGCGTACGAATACTTGGATCAAATAATGTCTAAATGGATTTAAAATAATGATAAAGTCGAAAAAAAATTATAAATATATTTTTTTGACATCAAGAACACTTGCCAGAAACGGTAGAAATTATGCAGACACGCTGCAAATGTTCAATAAAGCTCGTAAGCCTATGACTTTCCCTAATATTCTCACATTTCTACGGAGACGATTTTCTTTCTGCGGAAAAGAAAAAGAAAATCGAGAAACCGTAGTCAAATGGATCCTTGATTTTTCGGCAAAGTTTGAGAGAAGGTTATTTATAGTTCTTCGCTCTTCAAGTCAGATACAAAGGGAGACGGTGGTTGATGCATAGTGCCGCCCCTATCGGCCCTTCACAAATACAGTCACGCAAACAGGCGTCCGTATGACTGCGCGAACTTTACGATCGCCCCTGCTGCGTCACGGAACAAATGCACGTTCGGCCAATCATCGTCGTATCCACGATGACGATGACGACGTAGAGGATGACTCTCTGCAGCTGTCAATCCTGTAGAACCGCGGGGACGTCAAGACCTTGGCTGGTCACTGAGCCGTCAGGGCGAGACTCTCTTCGGATGGAAATCACGTTCATAAATCAAGAAACTTTTACTTCGTCAAAGACAACGAACTTACGTCGCGATGACGATCTTCTTCGAGAGAGCAGTTCGTCATTTATCTACGTGGAAGATCACGACTTGTAATTGCAGGTGCCTCCCCTCCCGTCTTGTAATAATTTACACACATGAAGTTAACAAATAATGAATGAAATAATAAATCATTGAAGTAAACTTCGACATCTAAAACTTTAAATTAGAATTCTTTTCGAAATAAGAGAACAAAATAGATTTAAAATGAAACATTATTGAAATATAAGATTTTGTTACGTACAAAATCTCGAGTTTTAATTTAGAGATTAATTTAGAGATTTATCTAAATAATTTAGTTTTTAATTAAATATATATAACTATTCATGTATCAGGATTAAAACATTTATTTACATTTTACATATATCAATTGCCACGAAGTTACCACTTCCCTATTTCAAAATTAACACAATTAAAAAAATTAAGTTAAAGATTCAATTTAATATTATTAAAAAATTAAGTTTTTCAGAAAAAATTATTTTCCAACTTAACAGAAAACTACAGATTAATGAAATAATATCGATAAAAAGAATATAACGTAATCAAATGTCATTGTCGTTTTACAGTCCTTTAAAAAAATATCCTTTTTGAGTTGTAACATTTCGACTATTTTTTTTTTTATGAAAAAGTTAGTTCAGATTTGATGAATAATGGAGTAATATTTATTTAACTCGAATCATTTATGTAACTCGAAAATATTTATGAGTTGTCTCACTTTATGAGTTGTGTTACTTTTGAAGTAAAGGAGCAATATCTAGACTTTCTTTTAAACCTATACATCAACGTACATTATTCGTTCATATTAATCGGTCGCGTTATTGTCAATGAATAAAATGTGGTACACGGTAAAGGTGAGAAGCACGTACTCATAATTATATGCGCAAGTGCATTCGCGGAACGCTCATATACCGTTAAATCGCATTTACAGCTGTCCGCCTTACACACGTAGTTTGTGCAACCGTCTATTCAAATATAATAGCGGATTCTCTTACGAGTGGGCAGTTCGAAAAGTCCTCAAGAGGTTTTTTTCAGACGACATTTTACGTTTCAACACTTGGGCGGCCGCTCGCTCGACAGCTTCCGTCGATAGGCCATTGACTGTTGTTCGGTTTTGAACGCCAAAGTATCTCGACGAGGTCGAGTATAATATCTATCGCAATTTCGCGTCGGCGTTTCCAGCGTTCGCCGGCGAAAGAAAGGAAAGAAAAAAAGAGAAGCAGCGTCCTTAGACCGACGCCGACGGCGCGACAGTAATTCGTGATGCGCCGCATGTTTAACGAGTAATGAATTCTGTTAGACATTAACGGCAAAAGGCTGCCGCAGCTCATACATGCCAGTCAGTCGCTATTAAACACGCGCGTGTGTATACTAATCCGAAGATTACTCCGACTTATGAAGAAATCGCTTGTAGAAACAGAACTTATTACGGGACAGGCAGGTCTATACATGGCGGAAGTAACTTTTTTCCTAAAAAGGCCGAGTGTGAATCATGTTACGATAACACATAGATAGCGGTTGCGTATCTGCATCAAACTCGTTTCCTCCATTTATTTAGATATCGTTGAAGCATGCATGAGAAGCTCAAAGCCTAGAATTTAAGATCAAGATTTCAAGATTTCATGATATCATGAATGCTTTTAGTTATCAGATTAACCCCGATTTAGAACAAATTTTTGATTCGTTTATTTAACAAATCTTTTCCGCGTAATAGAGAAAAAGAATGTATGTGTATGAAAATTTCATATACATAATGGTAAGAATTTTTTTCATTTTCATTAATTGATTTTACTTTAAAAGTTCTTTAATACTGATTACTTTTTATAATTTTTAATATTTTTATTTAATATTGAAATTATAAATAAGTAAATAAAAATACGAAATATTTCAAAAGCTTTAGATTTATCTTCATTGTGATACAGTATTGTAGGTTTAATATCAAAAAGCTAGAGGAGTTAAATTAGCGCAAAAAAAGGGAGAGTCCAAATTGCTCATGACCTTCCACAGATGAGGTCTCACGTCATCTTGTTGCAAAGTCACACTTCAGTGATTCATCTATCTAGCAAGATCGATCGTACCTTCGATTCCGCTTCTTCGGTCGCTTTCGAGAGTCCTCCCGCGGTGCAAGAATAAAACAGTAATAACATGCGTCAATCGTCAGGGAAATTACTTGCATGTAAGCGCACAGTTCATTAGGCGTTAATTACCTAATAACATTCCTTCATCTTTGTCCATTCTAAAAGGAATGCAAGAAGAAAGGAATATAAGAACTTCTATGTGTATTTTCAGCGGTATATCGAATTGTTCATGTACAAAAGTAATAAGAGATCATCAATCATAATTAGAAATGAGATCGTAACATCACTACGTAAGTCTCTTTGAAAATTTGCAAATGAAGGAGAAACAAAATGGCGTACGTGGAAAAAGTTGCAATATTGGAGACGCAAAAGTCGACGTCTTAAGCCGTTTTAAGTTTCCTTAGGTATTTGAGAAGACATCAAGCAACTTGATCTCTCAAGCCGGACGCTACACCGTAGAATGCTTGCACCTGAGCCTCTTAGACATTTTTTTCACGAGCTAAACAGGTCGCCTACTTTTGTTAGAAGAGAAAAAAAGAGCGTTTGTTACAGAATTTCACGTTACAATTTTGACCGAGTGATTAATAGCGAATTCGGTTGGATGCATTAATGCGCATTGGTGCATATTAAAGCCGTTGTACACTGATTAATCTGAGTGTAAAAGTAAAATGCAAATATTTCGAATTATAAAATATATATTTTACTTAATAATACAATAAAATATATTGAGGATTTCACGATTTAACCTGTTTTTATATCAAGCACACATCTTTACGTCAATTTGTGTACGACGGCTTTAATATGCACCAATGCATACTCAATGCGTTCAATTGAATTCCCTATAAATTTATAAAGATAATTTTTCGAATTCGAGATACTTTTCATACACGTTTTTTAATCATATAATTTTAATACTTTTAATAGTAAAAGAAAAGTAACATTTTTTATGTAATGTGCATCATTGGTAAAAAAATTAGAAAAAGTAAATGGAATAAAAAAGTTCTAATCCAATTCATTATACATATAATACAAATAATCCTATAATGTATAAAATCCGTTGCATTTCGCAACAGATTTGTCGCTCTGTTCAAGTTATCGAACTTGAAATAACGACATAAATAATACGCCGGACACGATACAACATTTATACAGCGTAAGTACGCGCGATAATAAATTCAGACCTGAATTCAGACAAAAATCGAGCTTGCACGGCGCTCGATCACGAATGTGGGATTATTGGCGCCGGATGAATTTTTCATGAGGTCCGCGCGCAAATAAATTGTTTTCCCGGTTGTACATCGTTAATTGTTAACGCGAAGTAATACGCGGATCGGCTATCAATAATTAACTGGCGGCCAAGCGCGGCAGGTGTGTGTCGGTGTTACTCATTAATATTTTAATTATTGAAAATACGCGTGCGCGCGCGCGCGTACGCGCGAGCGAACGAGTGTACGTATACGTACACAGGCGGATTAGGATTTACATGATTTGAGGCAGGTCAAGATCGACGCTCGGCTACGGCGGCGTACGACCGATATATATGGAAGTGGGCACGAGCGGGCATAGGTTTCTCCTCCATTCATACTTAAGCGGCGACGGTTATGAACGGGCGCGCGCATTATGTAATGCATCGTCGGCAAAGAGGTCTTTTTATATCCTCCGCGCGTAGCTAAACGCGTAAGAGCCGCGCTCTCTTAGCTCTTGAAACTTTCATAATGCGTATCGACAGGTACTCGATGGCGCGAGATCGCTTCTTCTTCCCTCCTTTGCGGATCTACACGCGCGAACTTCAGATTCTTGTATACGCCACGCCTTACATCTCGGTTCTTTTCCCCCCCCCCCCTTTTTTTTTCATCGTACGTGATTTCGCGGATTTGTCCCGTTACGAAACGCCTATCGCGTATTTTGGAAGCAGCACGGATACTGCGGCTTTTAAACGTTGTGTGAATTCTAATGAGACGGTATGATTCTATTAATATGATATACGATATTAATTTCAGCATACCGATTTCTGAATTTTTTAAAAACTGATACTATTTTCAGGAGGAAATAACTAATTTGTGACTCGAATAAATTAATTAAACTCTTTCTAAAAATATACTTGTAAAGAGTAGAAGATTCTCTCAAGAAATTTTTTATTACAAAAAATCTACATTAGTTTTAAAAAGAAACAACAAAACTTGAGTCACAAATCAGTTGTTTCTTTCTAAAAATAGTATAGATTTTTTGCTTGAAGGGATCTTTTATTCTCTATTGCACAGTATTTTTAGATAAAACAACTGATTTAAATCACAAATTAGTTATTTCTTTTTAAAAATAATATATTTATAGAAATTCTTAAAGCTGCTTGAATTTTTAAAAGAAACTAATTTAAGTCACAAATTAGTTGCTTCTTTCTAAAAATAGTATAGGTATTTATAGACAGTAAAAGATTCTCTCTCTCGAGCAATTTTTTGCAAATACTACTCTAACGAAACCTTTCACCAACCATTAAATTATTGCGTCAGTCGCAATAATCTAATGTTAAGCGTGATAATCGCTGCCTCGTGCGTATCCAACGACTTTAGGAATTATCGAGACCGACTGTACGCGATATTCGATATTTCCTTTCTCTCTCTCGGAAGCCGAAAGGTTTTTTGTGCAACGTGTAAGGAGGGAGATATTTCTCGAGTTACACCGGCACCTGCTCTCACCGCACGCTTGTACGTTAAATCAGAAATAATTAGCACGAGATCGGCAAACGGGTGTCTCCTCGGGCGGCGATGATCGCGCCAAACTGTCGTCCAAGTCGTCCTTCGATCGCGCGCGCAGCCGCATCAATCCGGCTCTTACATGCAGATGCACGTAGGTTACACTACATGGCCACACTCCATCAGCTGCCATCGGCGCAGCGACGCAATACAGTGAATATGTATTCCCCTGGCCGCGCCGCGCCGCGCCGGCGCGATATATATACGGCCGATCCGGTGATCGCGTTATTAATGAATTCTGCGGTTTGGATTGACTGGCCGGCGAAGGAGAGCGAACGAGAGCCGGATCGACGCGAGTCTCTCTCTACCTCTCTCTCTCTCTCTCTTTCTTCTTCGAAGCGAACGAGACGTGAGTGAACCGATCGTCTCGATGCAATCGGTTGCGTCGAACGAGTTTCGAACAGGATGGAAGAATAGGTGGCATGTAATATACGACGACGTTTATATTAATGAGAAATGTGCCTCCGGGAGGAGACACGTCGCCCTCTCCTCCTCTCCCCCCCCCCCCTCTTCTCATTCTCCATCCCTTCGAAGCCGCCAATCGTCGACTGCCGGCCGACGACTGCTTTTATTGTTGTTATTATCAATACGTCGTCATGGACGGTCTTTCCGTTCGCGATCCGTTATATCAATGTCGAGCAATCGTCGATCGTTAGAAGCAGCCGGTAGTTAACGGTCTTGCCGTTGGGGTCGGCGAGCAGGGAATGATTTAGGCGCCCCGACTGCTCCCGGCAATGATGTAAATTACGAGAAAATGGAAGGGGTCATTTTTGCCACTTACTTAGCAATTCGATTGTTTAAACAGATACGACCGCAAATATGCCGAGGAAGGAAAGATCCTTCTGCGGATGTGCCATTAGTAAAAACCGTCATCGATGGACGGTTTACTACGTGATAAATAGCATTATGTAAGTAATTTACACTGGTGGGAATGCACAATGAAATGATAAATCATTCGCGCCCGATGACAACCGCAAATCTGCATAGAAAATAAGGCCCACTGGAAAGTAATAACCGTGCAGTTTCTCAGACTCGTTGTCATTGTAACCGCATCGCATCGCAGATGCGGCCTCGCGCACAAACATTTCCTCCTACGCTATTATCCTAGGAAAATCACGTGGAAATTTACAGCCGCCTCTCGGGATACGTCAAAATAGCCGCGCGAGATCGATTACAATTATTGATAGTCGCGCGCACGTCGGTTACACTCGAAATTATGAAATCCACGGATCGTATCTGATCGCCGATGCGTGGAAGCGGGTTAATTGGAATCGTACTCGCGAGTCGACGCGGAATCGATCATACCGGTCTGATGCATAGACCGGTCGGTCGCCAGCTATCCCGACAGGGTAATCGATAAAATTATGACGAATGGCACCTCGTGACGAGGCCTCAAGACGTCGGTGGGGTCTTTCTCGTCGTTGGAGGAATTGGGTTACACGGTCGATGAGTCGATCGCCGGAGCCGCAGAGCGATCGACCGGTCATGCCGCGCCGTAAACTCGAGCGATCGTTCGTTTTCTCTCCCAAGAACTCCGTCATTTGGAAAAAAAAATTCGAGACAAAAGCGTCGTTGTGCCGCAACGCGATGAAGATTTATAGATGCTGCGCGTGTCAGTTCTTTTAATACTTCAACAGAATGCGGCGATCATCTTAATTGTAGGTGATTAATTTATACGGGCCGCTTAGTGCATGATGAAATACGCTACTCGGATCGCGCTTGCTTAATGCTAAATAAAATCTAACTGCGAACGATTGACACATCTTCATCTTGCGTTAAAGTATAATAACTGTTTTACGTTATAAAGCAATTTTGGCGTTCCACTTTACTGTGCTAAATTGCTTCAAGTTCATTAGCGGTTCTTGTTAGTCCTTCTTCAATAAAAGAAAATCATTCGATTCTTTTTTTATCTCTGTTTCAAATTACGATACATACACTGAGAGAATAAATGGTTCCAATTATCATAATTTTACAATAATTTATAGTTATTCTCGGTGCCAACTGTATGTATATACTATATATATATATATATATTTTTTTTTTTTTTTTGATAAAACTATAAATATAAATATTATTACTAATTACAAAAATGAAACATCTAATCATAATTATTTTGTCATGCATAGTCACAAACATTTTTCTTTCATTGTATAATATATGAGGTTTTGAAATGACAGAAATGATTGAACGTGTGTGTTCTTATACTTGATTTCAATCAAGTAGTAGTAGCTGTTTTAATAGCTGCAATAAGTACGAAAAAAGATAATATTGCGTATTTAAAAAGATATAAAAATTAGATATCGAAATCGCGTTAATGCTCGAAGAAAAGGGCGAGTAACCCGTTTAATTAAAACATGCACGCGACGATTATCCGTCGAAGCACTTTGATAACGATCAGAAAAACGTCAGTAATTTTATTGCATACGATTGCATTGTGCCGCACAGCCTGCCATCAATTGCCGTTTTATGTGAGAAAGGCGAGCTGAAGGTGACAATAATATCACCTGGAATTATTATCTGCGACGCAATAACGGGGGCGAGGTCCGTGCGTTGTACAATGTTCGTCAATCGATCGATCCTGCTCGCCTATCAATCAACCTTGTCAAAAATAATCGATCGACGTGACAATTCGAAGCTGACTCGCCTGGTGCCGGCGAACCAGAGCAAACACCAAAGTAACCAATCAATCAAGCCAGACCGGTCACGCGTTTTCGTTCGACTACGTAATAGAACAAGTCACAAATATACAGGGTGACATTTTTGTATTTAATGCACTGTGCCGACTGATAAGCTCTTAAGTGATTTTATTTTAAATCATATCTGATACTACATCATTTTTCTGCTGATATCTAGATTTGATTATTTAAAATTATATATGTAATTTTCCTCTTGAATATATATGTTCTTACACAGTTTATACTGAAATGTCTTTCATTATCACATTGAAATACAAATTTATTACACTTTTTTTTTTCAGAAATAAGAGAGAATGTTATCTTTATCAACGGTAAATATATAATAAATTTTCGTGTGTGTTATATAAGTCTTGTAATTTCGAATGTTGCAAGTCATAAAAGTTAGTCATAAATATGTAATTATGTAATGTTTTATTGTATACATAATTGTAACAAATGAAATAATTTTCAAATATTATATTTATGCTTTTTAACATTCTCTTTCAAAATATTTAATAAAAAAATCTACATGTCAAACTTTCTATCTTCCATATATATGTTCTTTTATTAAAACACTCGATTTATAAAAAAAATAACTATAAAAAGATTACAAAAGAAAAAGTTAGAAAAAAATGCAAGCCAACTATAAACCGATATTTTTTTTGCGTATTAATTGCTATAACATCGAAACTATCGAAAGAATCCAAAGAAACGAACAAATACTGTATGTCGAACGGAAGTTACATCACCGGGCTCAGTTTACAATACAAATAGTGTACGTCCTATTCGATCATGAAGCACGCGCGATCGATTGAAATCGACGAGCGCAGAGAGAGACATAACTCAATGTCGCGCACAAAGAAGCGGCACGCACCCACGCTCACACACGCTTCACGCGTTTCTCCCTAAACCCACGGGTCCCCTCTCCTCCCTCCCGCTCCATTACAACCTGTCTCGCAATCGTAAAGGGCAACCGCCCCGTGGCGTCGTCAGCTCCACCCAGACAACGTCGTCGTTGTCACCGTCATCGTCATCGGCGTCGCACGCTCAGGCGAGATTCGCATCCTCGGAAGAGGCAACTGGCTCCACTTCGCGTCCCTCCCGCCTCTCAACTTTCCACACGTCGTATCGCGTAGCGTCGCGTCGTGTTGCGTCGCGTCGCGTCGCGCCGCGTCGCTGTGTAGTGATTCACCGCTTACACGCGACTTCGATACCGTTACGCATGTGTGGGCACGCACCGAGGTTACACGTGTGCGGCCCGCACGGATGGAAGCACGCTGGCCTGATCCCGTCGAGACGGTAGCTGCCACAATGCTCGTCTACAGCGTCAGTCGAAAATCAAAGATCATACATAGGGATTCGATATCTTTAATAATCGATATCTTTAATAATCGATAATCAATACTATATTAAAATTAAAAATATTGATTCACGCACTGCTTTGAACAAAGTGCATCGATATCGCAAAAATGATGATTTTTACATATATTTTATAATTAAATCGCTATGATACGAGGTAAGAATTACAAAAGTGAGCGAATTCATTAGACGTTAAAAGGTATAAGCAAAAATAAGTTCCAAACAATGTGGAGAAAAACGCTAACATGAAATCTAAATTGGAAATTAAAACTCATTTATTTCCTATATATGTTATGAGTTAATACACAACGTTTGCTCATACAGTCGCAACATTCCATTTCTCGCGAGTGATTTCTAATTTTGACTGGTACTGTACACACCGACTCGAGACATTTCGCCACGTCGCTGTAAGAACCTAGATTCTCCGTCCATCACGTAAAGAGAGACAGAAGAAGAAGAAGAGAGACAGAGAGAGAGAGAGAGAGAGAGAGAGAGAGAGAGAGAGAGAGAGAGAACGAGAAAGAGGAAGAGAGAGATCTATGCGCTGTGGGCTGCACTGCCGGCGTTGACATAATGCGCGCAATTATTATCCAGTATTATCAGTGTGGCTTTTCAGCTCGTCCGCAATACGTGCGATGCGTAGCCGCGCTGTCGCGTACGATCACCGCGGGGAAAAGCGTGAATGAACACACTGCAGCATCTCGGCGACGTTTTATGGACGGAATTACCATATCGGCGTTGCACGGGATAATCACGCACGTAAAGCAACGCACTGAGAGCCAGTTGATCTTTCAGCGATCGTTAACGTTGCCGTCAATAATCGACCGATAAATCGATGGTGAGACCGGCGGGTATTCTTGCGAGCGTTATCTCGCGATGATCCGTGACGTTTCGCACTTTTAAGACCAATTGAATTCTCACTGAATTAAATAATGTGAACTTTATACGGCTGAGTATACATATATTAATTTTATTCCTGGAACTGTCAACCTCCTGACTTCATATTTCTTCAGCCGGTATTTATGTTTCCAAGAATTCTACGTAAATGTTCATACATTGAAGTATTTTGTCATAGTATTAATGTGAGCAACAATGTAAGAGATAAACATTCGCGATTTCGTGTCGATGTTATTATTCATCGTCGCGCAACATTCCATTAATATAATAGTATAAAACCACTTATCGCGCTCAATGCGTATAACGAGAACATAGACCATGTTATATCTATCCATTCCGTATAAGGAACAGGTGGATACAATCTATGTCTGAGGATTGAGTCATCAGCGTATGGACATGCTGACAATGAAATGTAAAATAGTTTACGTGTGGCATCGACGTGTATATCAAATATAAGTTTTTACAAAATATATATTCATGTTTCACATTTACGTCAATGAAATATTTTAATATTCCACGTGTATGTGTGTGTGTGTGTGTGTGTGCGCGTGCATGTGTGCGTATATTATTTTTTTCATGCGTGCGTTGATCGGTTGCGAACATTACTCGGCAATTCTGTTCGTACACCAATTACAGAATCCAAGCACGCTTACGTCGGTTACGTTACTTAGAAGATGCAACACGTACGTATGTATCTACGTAACACGCGGAATTGGACCGGAATCTGCGCGCATGACTCATCGATATTACGTTTACTAACGTTCGCGGACAATACCATTCTACGAAAGCGATCGCGTGCCGCCGATCGACTGTCGGTAAAATCGATTGGTGCGATTTTTATAAAATGTCACATCGCTTTCGGCCGTTGAACGAAATTAACGAAAGTAACGACAGTTATGCGGAAAGTATCCACGTAAGTACGGATCAACGCGGGGAAATGATTTATGACGTAGTAGAGATACGAATAGCATTACGTTGGCAGAGCAATTCCCCGACTCTCGCATAGCGAAACACTTCTGTCATGCAAAATCTGGAAGGCAGTGATGTGAGTAATCTAGTGAGTGATTCACGGAGGAATTTTTCCTACGACCACGCGAGAACGCGGAGAGGGTTTGGGTTTATCGTTCATCACGAGGGCACGGGCGAAGTGTGTCAGGCAGTGGTTTTGCGATCTGTGAAATATTATTACAGCGGACGTAATCTTTTCCCGCGAGAATGTTCACTAGCCGTTAAAACTTCGAGCGATGCCGCGAAAGTGCGAGGCTGCGCGTGCCGCGCGTTGCAGCGCGTCATAACTCGAGACTGGACGGAGTAGAAGAAAATGACCGAATGGCCATTAAGCTGTAACTCTACTAAGATAATTAATCAACGTGTCCATCTTGCTGATGCGGCGCGTCAGAACGATATCGATATACTTACGCACATTCGTAGTTATAAACGAGATGTCGCGAGTCTCGTTGTCCGATCTGCTTATTGTATGCAACTTTTCATTCCGGATAATTCTTTGATTCTATAAGGTTTTTTAAAAGTGTGGAAACCCCTAATAATTTTTGTAAAAATAAACAATTGGAAAACGATAAAGCACATGTTCCGATATTTTGAAAAAGTTATTTTCTGGCATGGGTGTTGATCAACTACTCCCAGATATACGAGGGCGAGAGGGGTAATGCCAAAGTACATGAACTTTTGGTCTTTATAAGATCTCTATAGACGTTTGGTTGGGATGGAGTCGCTTGCAGCTTAAATTGTTTTGATTGCCGTCAAAAGGCCTTTCATTTAAGCTCTCATTTGAGCCCCAGCGCTATTTAAAATTTTCATCATCCTTCGTATACTTAAGGGTGGTGGTTGATCAACATCCATGTCAAAAGATAACTGTTTCGAAACACCGTTTTCACTGTTTTCCAATATCTTTGTTTTTACAAAAATCGTTTGAAAAGTCATTTGATTGAAACGTTTGTTGACGCACGCTTACATCAGCGTCAGCACATTGAATTCAAATGAATGAAAAAAGAGGTATGATAAATCGTTGTAATGACCGTCGATCGTAGTATCCGTAAATTAATCCAAATAAGTTTTGTAACGTTTATATATTACGTTTGTATATTACGTGGACATGAGAAATCGACAGGTTCTCCGGCGTGACGGTACGACCGCAATGCTTCGATGCGTCCACGTGTGTCAAATATTTCCAATTTACTTTCAAATCCTGAGCATTTTGGAGTCGGTCAGAACGACTGACGACTTGGCAGTTTTTTTCAAAAAAATGTCCAAAAAACAAGAAAGACGTAAAGTAATGTTACATAAAGTATGAATACGTAAAGTATGACGAATAGCGGTTACAAATACAACATATGAGAGGCAAATGTACCCAAGTCCTTAGAAATTCACCGAGAAAGGAACCGTAATTTTTTAGTTACCGAAAGCATAACGAATAAGACAAGAGAAGGAAGGCAGAAATGGACTGGCAGAAATGGTAGGTACCAGTTTTATGCAGATATCCGTGTAGCGGGTAAGTTACAACGAAAGCCCGTCAACTTGGCGGCTTCTTTGATCGATGTGGCGCCCGTTACGCCGCAGCCATCCTGTATCAAGTATTCGTAAGGCGCGCTGATTTCCCTGGAATTTCGCGTAATTTCCAGATCTATGAGCAAGAAGCGAACGCAAACACGAATTGTCACTTCGTAACTCGCCATTTATTAACCCTTCATTATACGCGTGAAGTGTTCAAGACATTCCAGTCTTATAAATTCGTTAACAATGTATAAATGTTATTTATACATTATTACATTTAGTGCAAATTGTTTATTTCTCAATTTGAAGAAAATATTTTGGATTTATCTTTATCTAAAGAATCTACAGAATATTATCAATTTTTATTTAATTACAAATCATTAAAGAGAACAATGAAAATTGAGATATAATGTTGGGTTGAGAGAAACATCTCATGTGATTAATTGTGTTTAAACAAAAAATCACGTGTAAGGTAATTAATCGAATGACTAAACTTTGCTGATAAAAATCGAAGAGTTACGTAGATTCAATAATATAATCGGAAAATTAAAAAAATTATATAACCTTGCGAGAAAATTAAAAAACTGACGTTACACGGAAGCATGCAACATATCGCTGTATGTTCAATCTCGACTGTATCATCTATATTACATCTTGGGCGATTATCGCGAAATATATAGAACTAGAGAGAAAAATATCGAAAAAAAGTTACATGAAATTATAATGTTTCTGTTTTTGTCCATGGACTAAGTCCATAGATTGTTTTATTCCATAGACTAAGGAACAGTGTTTTCACTAATATAATATCAGACAAGAGAGATCTTTGACCCAGACAGAAGATATATCTATGCATAATTATGGAATGTACTGTCATTGAAACATGCAGTTGGACGATATTGGAGAGAAACCTAGAACTGCTTGGGAAATTATTGAACTGATATCACGATCTAATAAGAAGCGATACTCATTTGACTCATTCTTAGATATCGTCACACCTGCAGCTTATCAGATATAAAAATATGACGCATTTTTTTAATGCGTTTGATGGATACGATATGGATATAGTTTATACAAAAAGGAATTCAAAATAAAACCTCTTCTATAAATATCTAAAATAAATATAAACAATTCTGATATTATGTCATCAACAATCTTCTTCGTTTTATTTGTTCACACGCTGTTGCGCGCAATCGAAGAAATAATTAAAGTGGATATTTTATTTTATGTTAATCAAAAGTACAAAATAAGAATATACGTTGCTGTTGCACATTACCGATGTCGCACAATTAGCGCGCGAGGTGATTATTTATTAATAAATTTACCAAAGAGAGGCACGCTTTTCTTTCGTATCGCGCGTTTATTGTGCATACGTCACATTCATTCGCGCATACAGCACAAACTTTGTAATCTAAAGTTTGCTGATTGCCAATTGCTATAAGCAAATAAAAAACTTTTTATTCGCTTACACGTTGCGTTGTAATAAAAAATGCATTAAAATATACATAAGTGCGGGAAATACAATTCTCCGTGCACCGTTCGTTTATTCGCCGCAAAAATACCGTAGGTACGTAAACGCAACGCTATACGGGCGTGCACGCCGGATAGCGGATCGAGCATCCATCCCGAGTTAAACGGCAAATCATCGGGGACGGATAAAAATTAAACACCGTTAAGTTACACGGAAAATTCACGCGTTCATCGGCAAGTAATAGAATTAATATTGAATTATCGGCAGCGGGGACGAGGAGAAGCAGACGCGGGGAGGAGGGGACGGACACAGAGGGAGGGAGGGAGGGATAGGGAGAGATGGCTTTTCAGTTAGCCGTCGATGCATTGTTTTTCAACCTGAACGTACCATCGCGTCGTGCGGTCGGGCTCGTTATCGATAATTAAAAATTGTCAAATGCACTTTGGCCAGTGCGGGCGCATCACACAGTCGGCGCGCGGAACCCGGTTGGAAAGTAGCCCGGGGGTCACCGCGGGGTACTCACCGGAGGGCGAAGGGGAGGGAAAGGGGGATATGGCGAGGCCGGCTCCGGTCTCTGGTGTGTACGGTTGTGCAATCATTAGCCAGTGTATTATTACTCGCACGGATATTAATTGATTTCGAAAATACAATTTTCTGTGCGAATGATCAAAACGGCGCGCTTGCCGCCTGCTACTCCGACCCCGTCCTGACCGCGTTATGCCTCGTTCGCCGCGTGTGTCTACATCATCAGCACGCCTCTAGCGTTTGCTTTTCCGTTTAGATCGAGCTCGCGTTCATGATCTCTCTGAACCGCCCCGATCGAGGGTGCTTTAACGAACAGACTGTATGAAATGGAAAACAACGAACCTTCGGTAGCCCAGACGACAGTGGGAAAAGGCAAAATGTTGCGCACGGAAAATAACGAGATTTGCAATGAAACGTCGCAGCATTATTTGTCGTAAGAGGGAAAGAGGAGGAATAAAGCACGTAACTACAAATATTTCGATTATTATACCTTCCTGCTGTGAAATTGCAATATATCGTATAAAAAGGATCCCAAGTGGTTCGTTTAGTTATGAAAAAGAACTTAACGAAAGAAAAAAGAAAAAAAAAGATTAAATTACATAAAAATTAAGTATCGAACAACAGATAGAATTTTTTAATCAATTTTTTCCATCGGATAAAAGATTAATGCGGGACTTAAAAACTAAAACGGAATTAATACATGAGGTTCGATTATCTCGGGTGAGTGAAAGATTCGCGGAGTGAAGAGCGAGAGGTAACACTGCGAAAAATCGGACTGCGGCGAGGACGAGAACCGCGTGTAAATCAAGAGCGTTTTATTAGCTCCCTCCCTTCCTTTTCTCTCCATTTCCGCCACCATTTTGTCCGGATTATATCACGATGAGAGTCGCAAGCCGACTACACTTGTCACTCAGCGCGGCGGCGAAAACAGAGTCGTCAGATCGAAAGGTACACATTGATCGTAATTCGAAGTACAGTGATAACCTTTCGCGGCCATTCGTCGCGCGGCCGTGGTTGCACACACGCGCAATCGGTGCGTGAAAATGGAAATCGAGCGAAATGGATTCGTTCATTTAGAAAAAGCGCGCGAGAGATGGGAGGGGGCTGGAAGGGATGAGGGTGGTATAACGCGACGCGACAGAGGCGCGCGAGTCATCGTCGCGTCGGTCGCATCAAATTAACGCCATCGCGATTGACTAATATATTTTCTTCTCCCTGTTTCCTTCGCGACATCGCAAATGTTGGCTCACGTTTTGGATTCGTATCCTCCACATTGACGCACACATAGTGAAATACGGAATAGATTGTTAGTTTGTCGAAGCTTTAATTCTTCTTCTATATTGTTGGATATCAAAGAAGCATGGCTTGCATGGCAATTCAAACTCTCGAGTTAAAAAAAAATAACATTTATTATTTTTAACTTTTTTCGCTAAATGTAAATCAATTCATTTCTGTGGTTAATTTTAAAATAAATAACATTCGTATTAACGCATACATTTAGTAAATAATAAATTTTTGGGTCAAATTTAATAATTTATTCTTGAGTTAAATTATTTAATTCCATTATTTTAGTTAAATTAACGACATATTGAGTAGGAGCAGGGGTGACCTATAGAAATAGTTAAAAATAAATCAAATAGAATCTAATGACATTATAAATTTAACAGTGTAAAGGTCCTTATCTCTTGTTAGAGACGTGACGACTTCCTCTGCATATATTCGCTAATATATGGGATCTATAGTTTTACAGTATCGATTCCAAGCGGCCTATTAAAAGAGATGTTATGGCAAAGATAATTCTCAAATGATTTGCCATTCGACAAATAAAATCTGACCCGAGTTTAAGTCCACCCAAAACACATTACATATAATGTATTTCAAATGAACTGAGATCTTTGGTACAGAGAGCACTCTTTATGCCACGATCGCCAAGCTTTAATTACGCGTAATAACAACATTTTAACTAATCCTGTTGTGAAAATTCACGACCAGAAAAACGTTGACTCGGAGTACATCAAGTCTAGCTTGTTCCAGCAATTTTAGAAACGCGATAGCCGAGCGTGCTATTTTAATTAAATTTGAGCTGAACGTTAGCAAGCGCGGAACTATCAAAGAAAACTCGTATCAACATCAAGACCTGACCTTTCATTATGCTTATTAACAAACATTAAAAGGAGATATATTTCGAAGATACATACATACGAGCGAAAACGCGCGCACGCTCGTCGAAATGTTGTGGCGCGGTTTCTCGCCGGTTACAGCTAGCAGTCTCGTTCATTTACTTTGGCAATAATCTCATCTTCTTTCGCGGGATTCCTGCATGCTTTCCTTTCGACAGATATTCGCCCGGTACTTACGGGAAGATCTTTACGATTCAACGCGAATGTATGCGTAAAATATGTTCGCACGAAACCGTTGCTTTGAATTGCACGCGCAAACTGAACGAATGTGAATACTAATTAACTTTATCGAGACTCGATCTTTTTCTCTCTTACTTTTTATTTTTTCCTTTCGTATCCATATTCCTGTTCGTATCCATCCAAAATATTTAGCTGCAAGTTTTCTACACGAAGAAAATTTTCTGGTTGAAAATGAACGAACCAGAAGATTTTGATCATATCAATCAAAATTCTGTTTATGTCAACTAGAATTATTGTACAATAAATTCAACCAGAAAATTCTAATTTGTCCATTTTCACAAGCAGAATTCCAATTAATGTAATTGATTTTTTTTTTTAATGTAGGAAACAGAGATAATTAATGTGTAATCGTTCGAAAAAGTTGCTTATTTGTATTTTACCCTATTCAGCATTTTATCGGAAGAAAGAACAAATGGAAAACGCCGAGTAAAATAAATCTGTCATTGTTATCGTATTTCAGGAAATCACAATCCACGATAAACTTCGTAAAGCCTGCTTAAATATAATAACAAACAAATCGAACATCCTTTATTGATATGAAAGCAGACGAGATTTATATATATATATATACACACACACACACACACACACACACACACACACACACACACACACACACACACACACACACATCAAAAGTAGAATTTAAAAAAAACATCAAACGATAATATCATTTTTCAAAGTACAGGTTTGCCAATACGGTCAAAACTATCGGCAGGCGTACTGAATTCTACACATCCTTGTAAAGAGTGAATGCCCTCTCCTCTCTCCAAACTTTCATGGTATAATAAAGACATACTAAGGATATAGATTTGCTTGGCCGAGCTTCGAATTTGGTCGCGACCAAAACGAGCTGAGAAAGGAAGATGAGGAAAGCGGATGGGTAGTGAAAAGCGGAAAAGAGAGATCGCGAGCGAGCGAGAGAGAGAGAGAGAGAGAGCGCAAGCTAAGCGAAAGAGGGGGACAACGAGCCCCGAAGGCCCGAATATCGATCTCATACATAATTAAATACCAACCCGGCAAAGCATCACAAAGAGAGCTTACTTCAGCTTTGATCTGCTGACAGACGGGCCCCGTCATCGCGGACTTCAATAGGCGGTACTGGATCGCGGGGGTGTGCTATTGACATGTATATGCGTACGTGTGTGTGCGCGCGCGTGTGTATGTTTTTCTCGAGCGTGTGTATACAACAGTCGTCTGTGTTTCACATGCGTACGCACACACACACACACACACACACACACACACACACACACACACACACACACACACACACACACACACACACAGGGAATGCGGACGAAGCCTGTTTGAACGCTCTTGCGTCCTCGTTAGGCGCGTGTCTACACGTGTCGGCGCACACTCACATCCGTACACACGGCGAAACTACTCCCTTTTGCATTTCGCATTAGCTATCTAGGAGTTGCACACCCGTACTAACGAATACCGCCGGAGAGCTCATCGATACGGTAAGGAGGAATGGAAAAAAGCGATTGCAAACTGTTCCGAGTTAATGATGCACCGTGAGGACTCGGAGAAATTAAATGGCACGCACACATATAGGTACCTAGAAAACGTACAGCAGAGAAATTATATTATTATACGATGTGAATTAAACATTAACATATTCAAATTATAAGATTCTTTTTATCGAACATCTTGGAAAATCTAATGTGAGATTTTTATTATATAAAATGTCGGATACTACTAACTTACTTATTAGGCTTGTGATATATTACAGTATATACACGAATATGTACGTGTACAAAATTCTTATATGGTTATAAATTTTCTAAATAAGTAAAAATATTAAATGTCGTAACATTGAAAATTTCGCCAGCTTTCAAAATTAAATATATTAATGGATCGGAGAAAATATCTCTCATCGAGTGAAATTTAGGGATGAGCGTCTGTTTACACATAAAATATTCACAATGTTAATGGGACTTTAACGACTACAAGTGAGGTACAGCCGATAATTGACCTGAAATTTAAACGCGACGTACATATTTTTTCACACATTTGCAATGAACCGTTTTAATATCTATTAACTGCTTGTTCTCACATTTGCACGCGTGTCTCATTAGCTTTTCGTGATGATGCCCCCGTGCCGATTGGGACGCGGGGGAGCATCCTTCATTTACGTCGCGAAATCCTGCGGGCGAACATCAAAGGGACCTTTTAACCCGGCGACATTGGCAGGTGAGCTTACAACAATTCTATTATTAATCCGTTCACGAGGAATAAGGGGAATAAGCTCGGTGCAGCTCGAGTATCCTGACGGGTCTTCATGGATGGATAGACAAGTTGACAAGCAAATAGCTACAAGGGAAGGGGACACGAAGGTGCGCGCTCTGATCCTGCTCTATATATATATATATATAAAATATATATGTTCTTCATCCTTCCTACACTCCTCTCCTCTGACGCCATGTCCTTAAAAATCAGAGGGTACCCTTTTTTAGATTCAGGACAGATCAGATCTGTTACGTCAAGCGTACTAGAATAGATCTGTCAATCCAGACTGATCGAATCAGGTACACCACACTTATCTGTCGATTTATACGCGTCGAGGTATAACTGTGTTGGATCGGATTTCACTACTTATTTAGAAAGTTGAATCCAGTAAAGATTTTAGATAAATTAACGATTATCATTTAATTACTTTACCAAATATTTACATACCATTCCACCATTCACAATAGCTTAATGCGTAAAGTTAAAATTGTGTTACATGTATTTCTTAATAAAATGAAAAAATTACAGATATTTATATTTAAAAAAATTTGGCAACGATTTAGAATCTGGAATTTGAAATAAAAATTATTTCGATATCAGAAGTAGATCTGTTTTCCATTAAATATTGTTTTTAATAATTAAAATAAAATAAAATTTTTGTTTAAACTTGTTAAATATAAATATTGAACTGTTTTATATGTATATAATATTTATTTTTATACGAAAAATATAAATTTTTAATCCATTTCAGTGACTTTTTGCAGAGACTGTACACACTGTTAAATTCTTAATGCCAAATTATATCCAATTTGAGTTATTTTTAATCATTCTATAAATTGCTCGTACTTAATATGCTATTAGTTTAACTAAAGTAATGGAATTGAACAATTTAATTAAAAAATATATTTTTTACTCAAAGTTTATTATTTACTGAGACCGTATGTCAATTGAATGTTGTTTGCTTTGAAATTTAATGTCTAAAAAAGTGTCTAAAAGTGGATAAATATTATTTACAAAATTCGCACTAATTGTAGATCGATAACATTGCGAATACATAACGCGAGCGTGGAAAAAAAAAATTCGTTCCCATAATGAAGCATCTCATTGTCAGTCATCTTTCTTGTCAGGTGGCTTGTGATTCAAAACGTAGGAGAATGATGACAAAAGAATAGATATTTCTCCAGCTACGGTATTATTACCGGCCGCTCGCATGTTAAATTATAACGACGACGGCATCTCGAAGGAGTCTGTCCCACGGCGAGAGGAAAAAAAAGCTACGCGTGATAATTATCTTCGATCCGCCGTTATCCGCCGACACGTAAAAGCGGAATCTTAATCCTCCTCGTCATTACGCTTACGAAACTGACTCATAAATCAACAGAGTCGTAGCACTCCCTATCGCGGACGCGGACGAACGTGATGCAACGCGACTCTCCGCGGAGGAACGGCTACGCGCGCGGACATGGATTTACGACGACGACGACGACGACGACGACGACGACGACGACGACGACGACGACGACGACGACGACGACGACGACGACGACGACGACGACGACGACGACGACGACGACGACGACGACGACGACGACGACGACGACGACGACGACGACGACGACGACGACGACGACGACGACGACAAATTTTCATTGCACATTCCGCGCGCGAGCCGATCGCCGTGCCGCGATTAGACAGCGATTTGTCGAAATCCACGAACGAACCAAGGCGACCAACACGACATACGTGAATTGTGCGAAAAACAATACGTGAATAAGAAAAGCAGCCTTGAATGAAAATAACTTGATTATGTAAAGTTCGAAAATTTTCTTTTATAATCCTCTATTTTCGTGATTTTAATAATATGCTCGATTTGAGACGTTTAACGTCTCGGATAGATCACGATTATCAATAAAGTCACAAAAACGTTTGGTTGACATGGATAATAACACGTTAATGATTTCATAAATTAATTCGACGACCTGTGAGATGCAATAAACAATATTTACGACGAGGTTGCTTTGATTCCCATGAATCCTTAATGACTCGTCATACGTATGTCGAGAGCGTCTCACGATGACATGGCAGATTTAATCGCCGTCCGATGACATCATGTCCGCTTCATTGCAAGTCGACGAATTTTAAGTCGTTTTGACTGATAGAGAGGATTTACACGTATATATTTATAATTATACACATATACGTATATAATTATATATTAATTGTATATGATTATACATATATGTATATACACGTATGTATATAATATGCCTGTTTATAGATTCGCCGTTATAATTCTCGTTCTAATCGCCGAGTCGACTCTCAATGCCCGACTGCGATAAAGCTGGTTAATCGTTAAAATGCTCGTTAAAAAGTTGTTATTTAATTAATAGCAAGAGACACACGAGGGAATTTATCTACCATACGATGTTTTTCACATCGGATTGTCTCGTAAATATCCGGCAACTGCCACCACGTGCGCGTGACGTGCAAAAGTAGACTATTTACAGCGATGTTTAATGTGAAAACAATGAAAGAATGTGAAAAATGTGTTACGTCCGTAAGACGTATAGGCATCATGTATTTCTATAATTTTTTTGCCTTCGCGGAGCGAAAAAAGCCAAACTTTTGTGGAAGAATTATCGCTGTTTTCTACATCTTTATTTCAATTCGATTCGTTATTGTAAAAATCTTAATTTAATTTGTTTGTGTGACTACAAGAACTATCATATAAAGGTATTTGACGTTAAACAATTTATTATACCGTTGTAACTCTATTCAAATAGACGACAAATCGAAAAACAGAGATATATGTTAAACATCCGTCAACGGGTCTTATCTAGACAGGCTCTCGAAACAATTTCTATGAATTGCTAAATGTGATATGCGCGTGTAAGCACAATACAGCCTGTCCCACTTCGATGTGAATGTACATCGTGCATGCAATAAACATCTATATTAATATGAACGCAATATGCGAACACACGTCGCTCGTCGTCTACGCAACCCCGAACAGTTCTTTCTCTCTCCTCAGGTGTCTGGGACTAAAATAATAAACTAATTCGCGTTCACGTTTACATCCGAACGTCAAGCGCAAGTGTAAGCACAGACGTTAAAATAACACATAGGCAAACGGAAGTTGTCTCCTTCTCGTCTCTTCGCTTCACGTTTTCTCAAATTCATAATGCGCCTCTTAATATATACACAAAGTGCTTTATAATTATACGAGAGAAGGAAGCAACGATGCAGCGTAAAACAAACCAGTAATCAAATCCTTTGTAAGTTACGTAACTATAGTAATTGCTCCGAAACGTGTCTCCTTATGTTGATCGTCATAACGTGCACTGTGTACGATAATAATAAAAATAAAGCATTCAGCCGTCCGGTCCGAAATGGCTTCGGGATTACCATCGACAGGAGGAGAAGGCATAACGTTGGGTATCGGCGCAAATAATTGCGAATCATCGTATGGTAGTGCGCGCACACGAATGACTTGTGGCGCGTTAATGCACCACTTCGCCAAGGATCGAGCAAGAAGATTGACAGGCCGGCTCTCTCCGATCTCACGTTGCCCGCACCTTATTCGACTCGTTGCATCCCGTTAATTGCGTCGCGGGCTCTCTCGACCCGAAATAAGGTTAACGATAAAGACGCGACGTGTTATACCTTTCGCCGAACTTCCGTGCGCGAAACACGATTCGCTCCGCGCGTATATACGCGTAAAGTAAATACTCCCGTTAAAGAAAAAGAAGAAGAGGGAGGGGAAAAAAAGGAAAAAAAAAATCGGGTCGGTCCGGAATCAAAGGCCGCGAGGAGGCAGGCCTGACGTCGCGATGGATCGTGATCGAAGCGAGGATCCAAGATCCATCCACCGCGCCAAGTCGTACACCGATACCGCATCGCGCGCGGCGAGAAAAAAAAAAATCTCTCGTCGCGATGACGCGCGCTTTCAATCCCGTCAGCCGAGACCCACTTCGGATGGCTTCAGTAACGCGGAGCTCGCAATTAAAACGCACTGTCAACGCCAGCGTTTACCGCATCCATCAGACCGAAGATGGAAAGCGTGTCAAGAAGCGGCTCCGATCTACCCCCCAACCCTCCGGCGGGTGGCGAAAGGGTGGAGGCGTCCACTCGACGCTCTATACTCTCCCTTCCCTCCCCCCTGTAGTGTGCTCGCTCAAAAATGCATTTTTCAGGCATGATATTGACGAACTGACAATTAGCGCAGATGTGGGGTAAACCACACGCAGCATGACGCATAGACACGTTCACATATACTCTTTTTTTCTCCCCTCCCCCCATCTGTTTCTCTCTTTCGCTTTTTATCGTACTCTTTATTGAATGACGCAAAGAAATAAGGAAATTTGAAGATGGAAAAATTTAAGAATCCAATTGAAGATAAATTCGAAACTCATCACTATGTCGATCAGTAGTAATTATCGTTAATTATAGTTTCATTATTACTGAGAGAGAGATTCATTATTCTTATACTTCTGTCTTTATTATAGGGAATAATTATTTCACGAAAGAGGCCAAGAATTAAAAAATAAGGTTAAGAAATTAAAATTAAATTTCGTTGGTAAAATCGACATGTAATTACGCCTTTTAAAAACTTCAGCAAGTGAACTTCATGCATTAATAATTGTTGCTACAGTCATTTTTCACTTGAAAAGAGAGCAAATACAAACGTTATCTGTCATTCTTTATACACAGCTACAAATTAGACAGCAAAGTTTCGTTTCGCTTCATTACGTAATATAAAAATACATATACATGCGTTCAAGGCGAGTACTCTTTTCAAATAAAAAAATAAGATTAGTACACACAATAATTACAAGTAATTAGAAACTACAATTTAATTACAAACTGCAATTTTATTTTAAATAGTATGAATTAACACTTAATCTTCTGCTTCATCGATACGGTTGAAATAAGCAAATATAGCATTCGCTATTCTCATTCTAATCGTCGCATACATTATGACACACGTGACGTCTAGTCATATACTGACATTTTACCAATCAAAATTCGACCCAAATCGAAATTAGCCCGTCGAGTACGTGTCGATAATCTCACATATTGCACATCACATCACATCGATATAATATCATATTTTACAAGGTCTGAACGCTTTAATATGTGTCACTCGCGCTTTAGGAAATCGCGGCGTTTTTATCCTGACAGCTCGTAAGATATTCCGGAATCGGAGATAGCGATATATATTATATGCAAAACACACACACACACACACACATATATATATATATATATATATATATATACTTATTTAGAGAGAGAGAGAGAGAGAGAGAGAGAGAGAGAGAGAGATGTGCGTGCGTATGTAAGTGTACATGTGGGACAGCGAAGACGAGAAGGGCGCGTAACAGAGAAAATCCGAATCGTGGCGCGAGGACATGGCGAAAATAGAATCGCGCGGCGTGGATTTAATCCGCGACTACGCTTTGACACGGCCGGCGTACGCTTGATCGAGGTTAATGCGGCGCGACGTTAATTTTCCGAAGGGGCAACGCGCTTTCCGCGGACAATCCGGACGTGCACGAGGATTACACGCGATTCCCCGCCACCTGCTGCGCGCACTGCACTTTTGTTTATGCAAGCCACGCGCTCGCGCCGCGGTAATCTTTCTTCTTCCCTTTTTTTCTTCCGTTTTCTTTTTCGAAACCGCACGCGACAATCGACCGCGTTGCACTTTTCTCCAAATTTTTCTTCGAGACAAGCGACTCGTAGAATTTCCCGAGAACTTATATAGCCCTGTTCGTAACTGTCATAAAGATAAAACACTCTCACAAATTGACGTACAACGTAAACGTTGATGAATAATAAATTAAAATTTGTTTTATTAAAAATAACATTTATTTTTGTAACAATTTTTAAATCCTCCTTTGACTTTTATTACTGCCTTTTTCAAGAAGATGCGATAATCGAGAATGCTTTTTATACTTATGGTCGAGGCTGTATTTACGCGCGAAAATTTGCGAGATGGAATCGAGGCTTTGTGGATTTATTATGTATTCTGTACGATCGTGGGGATAACAAAAGAGGGAATTTAACGAAACTGAATTTCCCAAGGTAAAAAACTTTCGTGCATGACACTTTGATAATTCTCACCGGGCTCGACACAAACTTGAGTATAAGTTCACGCGTCCGTTTCGGACCAAACTTCACTCTCTGCACGAAGAAAACAAATCATTTTTTTTTTTCATTCTATTTACGTGTTGAATCGGAAAACAAGACTTATTCACGTAAACACTAAATAAGAAACGACACGCTCGAGAACGGAGTAAAATTTTTAGAGCCTCTCGACACAATACACACTCTAGTTTCTACGTTTCGAATACGTTGATCTTCGACGTATCGCTTTTCTCACTTTACTTCCCAGCGAGCAAATAGAGGATAGAGGAAATAATATATGACAGCACTCGGCGAGTGAGCACTTCCTAAGTGCTCTATATAGAACCCTCGGTAAGATTACAAGCTCTTCGGACCGTATCGGTAACCAACATGACACGTTGTCTGCGGTCACCGGAAGCGCATGAATCACACAGCACACTCACCACGAAGTAGTGGTTCCACCGAGCAGGATACGTCGGTCCCGGTGTGCCGTCACTGCCGACACCTCAGACCAGACAGCGCCGATCCTCGTCCAGCAGTTACGACAGGAGCAACGCGGCGTTGGGACGGCGAGCATTGGGACGCTCCTCGGATGCAGGATTCTCGGCAGTCTCGACACCATATCACCACGTCATCGCCACGACGAGTCACGACGAGCCAGGACGCGCAACGTAATTACGACTTAACGAAGGGGAGGGCGAAGAATGAAGTAACCGGAGAAATGAGAGGACGGGGGGACAACAGCTCTCACCATTCACTCAACTATTTCTTTCTCTTACGTGGTCCTCTCAATGTGATCACTACTACTTCCACCGTTCGAAACGTTTGCACCCTCGCTCGATCGTCATCCGTCACCGCGTGATGACGCACATCGCCGCAACGCTTGTCACACACCCCCGATTGTCAACTGACGCGCTCCCGCTGAGCTTCTTCTGATCGGTTCACCACGCAGGGAGATGAGGAGTCACGATGTCGCGACAGCGTGCATGGTTTGCCAACGGAACGGAGCGAAAGCAAAGACCCACCCGCAACGGCAGCACGTGGCGCACTGACGGCTCCGCGGTCATCTTCCCCACCTCTGCCCCCTCCATGCCTAGCGTTGTCTGCCCCTACTCGCCGTCCCGTCGCTCCCCTCCCCGCGGCCCTGAACTGTCCCCACCACCGCTCGCGATTCTAGCGGGGCGCCGCACCGCGCCGTGTTTCTCTCGTCCCCACCATCGCCCATTCCACCCACGCCCCCATCCCACTCTTCGGAGTTCCCGAGAGTCTTTCTTCCTCGCGAGTCGCCCTTCTCGTCTTCTGTGGCGATGTGTCTCGAGGCTGATTCCTTTTTTTCTCTCTCTCCCTCTTCCTCTCGCTCTATCCCATTCTCTCTCTTCCTCAACCCTTCGAATCTTTCTACCCCGATCCCGTCTCGTCTCACTCGCGTTCGCATCTTCTGTACGTCCAACCGTCCACGATTTCTTCGGAACGACACGCGTTCGATGTGTCCCTCTTCCAATTATTCCGAAGATCTCGACGCAGACGCTGTATCGCAAAGTGTAATGCAAATTGGAAAAAAAAGGTGCAATGTGTAAAAGTGATGTGATAATTAATTCGCTAAAGTTTGGATAACTTCGAGCAACTATTCGGGGAGAACAATTATGAGGTAAAATGAAAATAATATTAGAAGAGAAATTTTTTTGTATCTCTGAATTAAATATTAATTATTTTGACAATAATTATTTAATGCAGTGTTTTAAAATGCTTACATTAGCATCATTACTAAATGGATGATCAATTTAATTTGTGATATTATTACTTCAGATTTATTTTGCGATTATATTTAAAGTCTGACAGTAATCGGCGCACAATTCATATGAATTATAGCTGAAAGATGTATAATTAAAATTTACTTATAAATATTATTAGACATCAAGATCTAGATTGTATTGATCCTTCTTTACTTATTTGATTTATTCATATATCTGTCTAATTTAACTCGTTTATTGATCTTGATGTTATTATCACACTTGTGTGACTTTCAATATAAAATTTATTCTCTTTCATTTTTTATTTATTTTCAAATTTTTCAATTTTTTAAATATCTACTTCTATTTCCACTTGTTGGATTATTCGCTAAATAATCAAATTATTGTAAAATATATTAAATATAATATATACGAATATATAATATAAGGAATTCCACTTTCTCCTTGTATACTTTTTTGTAGTTTTCAGGAAGAATGATTTTGCACAAATATTTAAAAATTTAACCAGATCTGAGAATAATTTTGTTGGCCATCAAAATAATTATGCAGGATACTCAAGCATGGTGAGTAATGCTGCAGAAAGTTTTGACATTTTAACATTCAGCATTATACATAATTATCTTAATGCTCTACAAAATTATTTTCACAAACTCATTTTCAGATCTGCATCTAACTAAATTTTTGGATACTTTAGCTTTAGTGAAATCATTTTTTTTTCATGTTACTTTCTTTTTTCGATTCTTTCTAAAAATTCCGAAAGCATCAAGCTTACAAACGAATACTCTACATCATTTACGAAACAAATATATTTCGCGTTCGTTGCACGGTGCTCTTTGATTCTCCACATGTAAAATGATTCAGTAGGAACGCTTCTCTGGCTGACAGTGATGCAGCGGCTTCTACTTAACCGACTTCCCGCTTCCCATAACATTTAGCCGCACAAAGTGCAGCCTCGTGTTTCTCCACTTGGATTTTTATCTGTACGATCGAACGTTGATCGAATATCTCGATCTCCCTCCCTCCGAAATCAACTCCTCGCGCGATTGGCGGCGGTTACGTCTCGACACGTAAAACGCGCGGCCGCGTCGCGATTATGTAATCCTTTTATAATGATCTCATTAAAGTTAGGCTGGTTAAGAGTAGAATTTACAAACAGTAATACGATTTACTTAATAATGATTTATTTCGCGCTTATGACGCCGTTTGTAGCCGTAAATTTCCTAGCGCAGACATTTATTGCTCCGGTGTAACCCGAGCCTATATACGATCTTCTCGTTGCTTCCGAGATCTAGCGGTACCAACTACATTACTGCATTTTTGTGTGATGAATTAAACAATCGAGGACTTGCACCCGTCGGCATTGCGACGAGTTGTTCGAAACACTTTGTGATCCCATTTAAGTTTTTTGGTTGATCAATCAGCGGATAACCGACAACGGCTGAAAACGATCGTAAGGTTATCAAAATTGGTGGAAAAATCATGATGTAGGAACCAGGTATAACATTGCGCATAATGACGGCAGAACATAATTTGGGACCAATTTGTAATTGGCAAATTTCTAATAGCGGTTTTATATTAAGCTTATACAATTTAGGAATATTTAATTTTTGATTAATCATAAATATCGTTATTATTTTGAATAACTGCACATCCACAGGAACATTATACCTGATATTCTTACATTATGAGAAAAATCATAGATGTTATGTGTATAGACTGTATATTCCTATTATGAAGTTAAATATCACTATTGGTTTAGAAAGGATGAAGTTTCCATTCATACCGCTCTCTCTCTTTCTCTCCCTTTATTTTTCTCTGAAATATCAAGTTGAAGAGAGACGTTGATACGATTCAATAGATTTATTTCTTATTCCTGCATTAAACTGTACTTTATTGTTCACCAATTTAAATACAGTTAATTTGATGTATCGTCGTCATCCGGGACCGTCCAGTATCGACGACCAATCGAGAAGGCCAACCAAATCCATACTCCGGTCTCTATCCCAACATTCTCAACCCTTGTTAGCGCGAGAATGTAAATCAACTGGTAATAGCGTGGCAGCTGGGGATTAAGCGACCCGCGGAGACAAGCAGAGGCACGGCGAGAAGGTACGAAGTACTTCGAAGTCGACACGATGACGACGACGACGACGACGACGACGACGACGACGACGACGACGACGACGACGACGACGACGACGTCGTCGTCGACGGCGACGGCAAAGGCAGGAGTAAGTGGAGGCGGAGAAAGGGACGCCGGCCTCTTCCTCTTGTCCCGGAGCATTAGGAGTTCGGTAATAAATCTCGTTGAAAAAACGCTCGCGCGCACTCTCACACACGCGTGTACGTGCACGCTCGTACCTACCAGAGGTTCTCGCAGGCACGTCTACTCTCTTCCTCGCGTCTATCTCGTTCGGCTCGTACATCTGTGCTCTCCCGCCGCAGTCGCAAGAAAGAGAAAGACAGAAGGGTGATCGAAAGACCGAAAAGGGACAAGAGAGACGAGAGACGAGGCTCCGTCTATCTTTCCTTTTCTCTCTCTCTCTCTCTCTCTCTCTCTCCCTCTTTTTCTCTGCACAGTGTACGGCTTAGATCGTCTCTTCACCCCGCGGCAACCCTGTCGCGCACCGACGAGGTCGGCATGATCTATGCACGCCATGCGGAGGCGAGTGTCACGGTTTGCTTGATGCATTGGTCCTCACTTGACCCCTTACTCCCCCCTCCCTTCCTTCCGTTTCGCCACCCTCCGCTCCGCACCATTCTTCCTCCTGTCGTTCCGCGGCTACCCGCTCCCACCCCTTACCTTACCTTGCTACTACCAGTATCCAACCCTCTCATCGTCATCGACCACGGTGAAAGCGGCGCGGTTTCTCGTGGAGAAACCAAGTACACCCACGTGCACATAAGTCAGGCACGACAAGATGAGAGGTCTGTTGAAGGATGACGGAAAGAAGAGAATGGTGCGTTACGCGTCACGTAGCAGAGTGCATCCGCAGGCACGATGCACGCGGTGAGAGGACAATAGTTGTTTCTGATTTATAAGAGAATGTAACTCAAGAAACAATTGATTCAAGGCTGAACATGACAAACCATTTGATTAGTGAGAGTTTATGTTGTAAAAACACAAAGTATCTTTGAATATAATAGCATAATAAATAATTGTAGTTTTTGAATATACAATATAATCGAACGGCTTAGAAAATAAAAATGAAGCAACATTTAGTAATATTAAGCAACATAAAGTAATATTTGTAACATATTATCGTACAATCACGATATGTAACGAAAGATTTTCAATGTGTTATAAATTGTGATATACATATTTACAAATTATGTTAAAAAAACAATCTCTCCTTATGTATGTAAATTAATTTTGATATCGGATCCTTTTCACATAATTAAATTTTCGGAGGCATTTGCTTTTGTATTTACATGCAACTTAAATTGATAATTTCATCATTCTTTCGATTCGCCCATGAAAATCGTTTGCAAAAACTTTGACATCGAGATTTCAAGGTTTTCCACCACATTGGAGCCGAAAGGGGCTTCAGGAGGCGGTTTTCGGTTTTCGGCAGGCTGAGAGGTCGGGAGGATAGGACAGCCCGGGAAAGAGACTCGACCCGGAGGGAGGATTCGACGCGAATAGTACGACG
Organism: Acromyrmex echinatior; assembly: GCF_024713525.1. Taxonomy (NCBI): domain Eukaryota; kingdom Metazoa; phylum Arthropoda; class Insecta; order Hymenoptera; family Formicidae; genus Acromyrmex; species Acromyrmex echinatior. The sequence goes on along the minus strand of NC_141856.1, from coordinate 11,766,387 downwards.
ATGGTTACATTCTATGGATCAGAGAGCTCGATAGCGTGCCGAAGTCGAGGCGAACGGCAATAAATCCATTTTTCGTGAAGGGTCGGTCGAGGGGCGAGTGTGCGCCGGGGTCTGATTAGCAGCCTGACTCGGCCGTACAGGATGACAGCCGGTGAGTTATAATATTGCCCATCCATCTATTTATCTACTCCATCGTCCCCTCCCCCCCCCCTCTCTCTCTCTCTCTCTCTCTTCCTCACTCACTCATTCCTTGTATCTTTGTCCCGCATCGCCCTTTTCACGGCCGCCCCTCCCCCTCTTTCTAGTCCTTCTCCCCCGGAGTAAACGCTCCTCTTCCAAACGTCGCTTGAATATCGGAAACGAGTCTGCATGATCCCGCGTATATATCGAAGAAAAGGATAAATATAAATTAACCGTGCTACACACGAGGGATGCTCAGGACAAAGAGATCGATTCCTGGCCACCCTGATCCCGCGGAGATTCGCTGATCCTCAACGAAGGGAAAGTGGGGAGGACGATTGGGACGGCGATTTGTCGTACACGTGGATTTGCGTGATCGCTGACACGTAAGAATGATGATTAAACTGCGTCGTGTTTGTATTCGGATCGTACAAGACACTTTTTATATTTTGAATTCTACTCTACTAGAATTACGAAATCGATTACTTTTAATTAAATTAGCGCAACGGAATTATGTTCACAAATTCATTGAGAAACAAAACCTTTATTTTTACTTTTAAATTCTATTCTACAGAGCCATTTAATATCTGATGACAGTTATACTTTTCACAATGAGACCTTTACGACCTTTTGTCAAGTCCTTCGTTAAGGAACTGGCTTGAAATTTGCCAAGATACACATCTCTTTCTCCCCTTCTCTTTCTCCTTCAAAAAACACAACATACTACATATATCACGTTCAAAGAGCCATTGAAAATCATGCTGCTCTCACGTGGCAATAAGAAATCGTGGCACAACAATAACGCTTCAAGTAATGCTTAAGTCACCGCGGTACATGGACCGACGAGAGGTGCGGGGTTACGGTAATCAAATATTCACGGCGTTTGGCTGTCCCATCGTTCCGCCATAAAACCGGTAGTAGCGTCGACTGTCGAGTGCGCCTGTCGGTGTTCACCTCGCACGGTATAGTAGGAAGATGGAATTAAGCTCGTATGATAGCGCGCGAGGAGGGTGACCCCTCGCAAATCTTCCCGTTTGAAGGCGAGCGGCGGGACATCTCTCTATACATTTTGAACTGGAAAGACGCGACGTCCCGAACTTTCGACGGGAACCAGTTCATATATCTGAAGTATGGTCGCCATAAATAAGCGACCTGTCCGTTTGCTCTGTTCGCCCAACCCTCCTCGCGAATCTCACTCGCTCTTTCTTCTTCGTCCCCCTCCCCCCTCCTCTTCTCCTCCTTCTTTCCACACAGATCTCTTTCTCTCTTTCTCCTTCACCATCTTCTCTCCCCACCGCTCGCCCCTGAATTTCCTGCAGTCGTAATATTGGAGCCATGCGAAGCGAGCCAGTCGCTGGAGGAAGTATTTCACCAGCGCGAAAGAAGGAAAAATCGCGATCACCCTTCTCCTTCTTCGCCTCCACATCTCGTCGTCGTCCAACTCCTTCGAGTGATCGTGCGTGTCAACGGCATTGCAGAATCCAAGAAGGAGGAAGGGGATGGACCGTCGACAAGGAAGGGGTAGAGGGGCAGAGAGAGAGAGAGGATTGTGCACGTTCTACGAAATCAATTCTTAAGTCCGACATATTTCAGGTTGGCTGATCGTGACTGCACTTGCCACCGAGATCAATTCCTGTGATTGATTGACCGACTGGTTCGCTCACTTTTTCACTCTCTCTCTCTCTCTCTCTCTCTCTCTCTCTCTCTCTCTCTCTCTTTCCTCCCTGTCTCTCTTTCTTGGCACGTTTATCCCCTCTCTGTCTTTTTAGTCTAGCGTCGATACTTATGCAATCATGATCGCCGGCTATTGCGCGAATAATATGCGCATATTGCTGTCATTTGCGGATAGCATCGCGTTATTGATACGTACATCATTCATGTGAAGACTCTGAGAAGTCGTCACTAAAAACTGCAATAAAGTACGTTTCGCTACTTTCAACTTTTTACGAACGTACTGCAGCGAGAAACGTGCATGCAGATTCGCAATTGCGGGAAAAAAAATAATTAATTTCGCAAAAGTGGAATGCGTCAACTTTACATACGTCACGTCTTAATCATTATTTTCGTGCTCATTTATTTCAAAGCGTATTAATTTGTAAGGCCGATAAAGGCCATGTTGTTTAAATAATCGATTACGGTATAAAAAAAAACGGAGGACGAGTTGTAAGATAAAAGATGACTGTCAGTGTGTCCACCATTCAACTAGATCAATCCCGTCGTACAAAAGCAATTACTTGATTTAATTAATAACAAAATTCAATTAATGCCATCCAAGTTGGTTGTGCCGCATCGCATCGGTGCGAGAAGCGTATAAAGGTTCAGGTCGCATGCAGCATCGCGTGCCCCCGTGACCGCAACGAGTCGCAAAATGCGATCATAGCCGCGGTACGAGCTACGTAGGCGCAAAGACAGAGACCCCGCATTTGCGGCGTATTTCTGTAGACTGTTAGCCGAGAGAACGAGCGGACAGGCTTGCGCGAGCGCAAGCGAGAGAGCGGAGCGAAGCGGAGCGGAGCGGGAGTGATTTATGCTAAGTCGCTGATGCTGGCGAAGCAGGGGCCTCGTGTACACGCTGCCGGTCGGCCATCTTGGGCTCCCCTCGTTTCTCCGGGCCCTCGAACCGATTGACAGACCCGCGGTCGATCGCCGCTTAACGAACTCCCCCTTTCTTCCGCTACGCTCCTGACGCTTTCCTACTCGCCACTACCGGTGTCCTTTTCTCCTCCTCCTCCTCCTTCTCCTCTTCCTCCTCCTCCTTCTTTCTCTCCTTCATTCTCCTTCCCTGATCTACTACCAACAATAAGACACCTTCTGTACTCTTCGTATTTTGCTTCTATCGCGTCCCTACTTCATCTCTTCGATTACTCCTGGGTTTCTGTTAGTCATCGTCCTCTCGCAGCAGGAGGAAATTGATATTCGACTTTTTCACCGAAGCCGCCGGCAATTGATGTTAACCTTTCGGCTTGAAAGCACGGATCGGGAATGATTTGTAGAAGTTAATTCCCCTCGACTGCTAGTACCGAGCTAGTACTTCTTCGCTTCTTTACTCTTCTAGGTTACTCGAACATACTTTGGGATTTAAAAACGATTACCGAATGTATGTTGTAGATAATCTTAGAACATAGATAATCTTAGAACTCGCTTATAGGAAAACAGAAATTATAAGCGGTATAATTTCAATCGAGAGAAGCTCAATTTCCGACGCTATATTACATAGGAAATTCTGGTGCAACCGATGTGGTGTTTTCGTTTCCACACGCGAAGATCATGTTTCTTGTGCGTGCAACATCAAGCCTTGGGTTCATCGAAACTTTATTGGGTCGATACCTTTATGGTTAAGCGATACCTGCTTAGGATAATATTTTCCGGAACAATGCTAAATCTGCGAAGGTCTACCTCAAAAGACCTTTATGACGAACTTCTTAAAGATTTCTTTATGATCTTCTTCGAGCAATTGTATAGTCCAAGGTAGCATAATTTTGACCTACAAACATTCCAAGTAAAATTGAAAAAATGATGATACTTCGTAAACATATTTCACCTGGTAGGTCTCGCCAGGATCCGTCAAATTTTTACAACAGCTACGCGTCGGCATTGGATCCCAGATGCTGGATGCGCGGATTCTCTCCCAATTGCACCTAGCTCGTAAATATTTGGCTGGTGTCGACGTAATTCTAGTCGCGACGGCTGTTCCTTCGCCCGCGCTCCAGCCGTGAAACCCGCGTACGGCCGTCCGTTCTGATTTCTGTCCGTCAGCGGCGGTCAGATTTACGACGTTGCATGAAGGGCCCCGGTTGTCGTGCGGGCCCGGGGGTCCTGGTGCACAACAATGAAACTACGCCATTTGTCACAGAGGCGCTTCCTTCGTTTCTAATAAACGTTCGTCCTACCATCGTCCTCGTCGTCGTCGTCGTCGTCGTCGTCGTCGTCGTCGTCGTCGTGGCGCGACGTCGTGCCGCACCGTGCAGCACGGATCGACCTTTGCCGTTGCTCCACGGATCGTGATCTCTCGGAGAACTTCTCTGTCTCTCCCTTCCATCGCTCTCCTCCTCTCTATCTCGCTCTCTTTCTCCGTCTCGCTCCGATGCTTCGTCCAATGACTCTCCTCACCCACTCATGATCCTCGATGACGAAGAGAGAAAGAATCGGAGGAGAGTAGGAACCGCCACAGTGGGATACAGCATGCCTACGTCCATACTTTCACATACCGGCACAATGCACCAGACCATCGAAGAATTGTCATACAAATTGTCGCTTATTCAGTGACGATACTAAAGCGACAATGTATCCGCGTGCAGGCTTACCGACCTGGAGTCACTGTGCGAGAAACCACGATCACGTCGAGTTGCATTCTCTTATGGACGAATAAGAGTATTAAAGATATGAAGAGGAAAGAGAAGAGAAGTGAAGTTAAATGTTATGTATTGTAGATAATTTATTTAAGTAATTATAGAAATAATTATATCCTTACTTTAATAATTTACTTCGTTAATAATTACTTAACTGATGTATAAGATATTAATTATTTACAATTATGAAATTAATTGTCCAGACAGTGTACCGTTATATTGGTAATTTCTTGAGACTGTTCAACAAATTAGTGACAAATTAGTTTCATAACTAATTGTCCAAATGTAAGTAGAAATTATTATTGCGTGCGTTAAAAACTATCATTTTTAATATCCGGACAACAATTTGAATGAAATATCGACGGCGCATTGTCCGAATAATTAGTTTCGTGACTGTGCATGCTATATAAATGACTTAACGCTATCATTTATCCAAGTGACTTAACGTTCAATAGGATTAGCCTATTGAAAAATCATATTTAATATTTATTTCATTGTCAGCAAGATTGTTTTGCTCGTTCATTAAGAAAGTTGAAGCGTCAATACGTGCGTCACTCGATAATCGGAACGTTGTAATTTACAACGCGACCTTATCGCTAAGTCGCGCCGCCGCGGAAATCTGTCTCTTTGGACGAATGGAGGAAAAGTCTAATTAGGACAATATGAGTTATGATCTTAAACGCGATGATAAAAACAGGCAACGCGTTTACTAGGATTTATGCTGCATAGAATTTATGTTGCATTGAAAGCGATTCAAGGACGATTTTTATTCATCCTATCTCATATGGAGAATTCGTTACTCCGCGTCTAATGGTATAAAAACACTTCGTAATAATCGTTTACACACAACTTAAAATATCAAGGATACAGTATATTATGTAATATTACTTAGAATTAGTAATTTCACAAGTTCTATTTTAAGATCTTAATAAGAATGTAAAAAAAAGTGTAACGTAATGATATGTTTATAGATGCTCTTATTTTTCGTATATTATTGTATATATTTTCTAAATAATATATTAAAATTAAATAATGATTTTACATTAAGTGTAGCATAAGAAAATATAATTCATCCTTCTCTCAATCTTTTTATAAAATTTCCCTTAAGAATATCAATTTGTCGAAATTTCAATTTTAGTCATAAGCTTAGAAAATAATCCGACCGGCATTAAATTAATTTTCACAGAAAGAGTTCCCTGCTTTTCAGATGATGGTAAAGGTTCTTTTAAAAACTTACTGATAATATTAAAAATCTATAGTTCATGTTATGTATACTATAGATTTGCAGTCAGCATATTTTAAAACGTACCCTAAATCGGTATCGCTTATCGAGGCACGTGCATGATACACCGAATCGATGTGCATGATGAAGAACATAGCCTCGTCATGCTGATTCTCCGAACCATTAAGACGCGACCTCGGTCGTGTAACCCTCGTCGTCGTCGTCATCGTCATCATCGTCATCGTCGTTGTCGCGTATAACTCTGTCTGCTATCGATCACAGCATCATTGCTCGAAGTTTGCAATAACGCTGCTTATCTCGTCACCGTAGATGCATCGGAACGTCGGGCTTGGACGATGCTTAACCTTTCAAGCGCCTCAATGCTTCTCGCCAAAAGTGTCACGAACGCGACAGAGTTCTTCTGGCGCCATGTCGAAGCTACTCTTCAATCGAACCGAAATAAGCGTCGACTGAATACTTCTTGTACTCTACGTTGAAACGTCACCATTGTCATTACAGTTTGCTTTTTTGAATATGTATAAGAAATGATATGTATAAGAAATGAACTAAATTCTTTTGAGAACGAAATTGTAACATGATCTTCAATTATGCAAATAATTTAAAGGAGATTAATTTTCGTTTACTTGCATCGAATATGTTATTTTTATCAAATTTTAATTTTACTAAGATGACTAATTGATATTGAAGTGTCCAATAAAGATTTTGATAGTGTGGATGTCTGTTGATATAGTATGGAAATTATATTCGTATCCACTGACTCGAAGCTTTTTGGTCGGCCGCGGTGTTTCGTCCCAATCCCACACTACTAGACTCATCAGTAAGGCGATGTAGTATGGACTCTGCCTTAGACGCCTGGAATGAATTTAGATTGATGTTCTATTTAAAGGGAATTCGCGTGGCTGCGATGCTCGCGAGTCCTGTTGGATCTCTGGTGGCGAGTCGCCACAATAGAAATACATTTTTACAAAATAAAAGATTATTAGAATATATAACAATTAAAAAATTACCAATTAGGCTCCAATTTCTGAATACAAATTCAGAAATTAAAGAAATTAAAAGAGAGGCTATTCAAGCTAAGCTGAGTGTCATATGCTGTTGAATATTTTATTGTCATAAAAACAAAGTATAAGAATTTCGGTATACCGCAATTAACGTTCCAAAGTATGGAAGGATATAAAGTATAAGATAATTGCTTCGGTAGCGATATCGCTGCGGATAAATAAATTCATCTGGTGACCACGATTCTCTGACGCGTGTAATGGACGAGACCCGCTTGAGCTTTAGGAAGAACGAACGGTAGTTAGACCGCCATGGCTGACTGCTGTTTCATAGACGGAGGTCATCTACAGTTCCCAGCCGCTTTCTTTTTTCTCCCCAAACGTCACCGTCAATATTTATGGCGAGCCATAGAGGACCGAGGGGTTCGGTTCTACATGGCGAAGAGCAGAAGCAGGGCCCAAGCGTAATTCTGTCAGCGTCACGCTCAGGCTCGAAGAAGTCAGCGAGGAAGATACTGAGAAAGGAAGAAATCTATAGTGTAGGCAAGATACCCGAAGGAAAGCGAGACACATCGTAGGAGAACGTAGGAAGAGACAGCGAAAGCGAGAGGAAAAAAGTCACTGGAACATTTCCAGCAGTGCCCGGTTGTTAGCGACCAGGAGGGAAACCCGTCTGGTCGTAAGACGTTGTAAGGGCGACCTCTGATATCATCAGTCAAGGTTATTGTCCATTGAGGTAACATGGTAGCGTTAACCTCGCAAATTTACACGGCACTCTCTTCGGTCCGGCAGACCTTTAGTATCTTCTTTATAGCTAACCGGGATTACGTGGCACGCGAGCTCGCGTTAGTTAACACGTGAATGGAGCTCAATGTCAATGAGTAGCTCATTGTCAATCCACCTGGTGACTGCTAACTGTGAAACGTACAAGCAATATCATCCGTTGCGAAAAGGGCTTCATCCTCGAGAAATATTATAAAAATTACAGAAATAGAAGAAATACCTTAAGAATTAATTAATTTAGATTATAAACTCGTTATTTACGAATTTTAATCATGTTAAACTTGACGTTGAAAATCATAAGGAAAAAAAACTTTAATAAAATACCTTGTAATAGATAAACATTGTCAATAAAAAGGCCAGTCGTAGCAACAATTGTTTTACAACTGCGATGCCTATATAAGAACAAATTAAAAATCTTTTAGAGATGATGTTAAATGTAACAGAATTTTAGGTGGAACCTACATTAACAACAGGGGCTCACATTATCATCTCTATAGGTACGTTTTGCACATTGTAGATATTCGTATATACAATAAATTCGAGAATATAGACATTAATTTTGAATTTAAAGATAATTACACGCGATACTCGAATAATTAAGAAAATGACTTATACATTAGTTACTTGTATGTTGATACAGAAATTATTTAAACGCTCTTTCGTTTAACTTAAAAGCACGTATCTCGCGACTACGTAATTAGATTAACATTCTATCAGTCCGATGCAAGTAGACACGTAACTATTTTAATTGAATGCCATAAATCGTATTTTTCTTTCATTATCCGAACTCCGTTCTTCTTATTATTTTCGCTCCAAGATCACTAGCGATTTATTACAACACCAAGTTTCTCCTTACGTCCGTCTTACCGCTCGATATCAATGTGCGAATAAAACAAGTACACATCTCGCGCGGGCAAGATAGGTATATAAGATTACCCATTGCGACTCGACCGGGTTCACGCAACCCTTTTAACTTACGGGGCTGGAAAAGCCTGTTGGACAGGTGGAACGAGGCCGCGCGAAGGCACGTTACGCATTATTCCAAGCTCATTGGCCTTCGAAATGAAGGCTTCCTGCTCCGTTACGACAATCACGTTAACATTCCAATCATCCGGTTTAGATCGCGTCGACGTTCACCATGAGAAGACACGAATGAGACTTTTTCCAAGACCGAGCCCGTTCAAGATTCATGCTTCTTACGGGAATCTTATACAGTGGCTTCAAAGTGCGCGCACTTCGAGGAGGTCCAAGAAGCTGAGAGATTTATCGTCCGTCGCTTATTATAGGTATGAGAAACGAGTTGCACAGTCGTGGGTGGGTTAACTAAATGTCGCGATGACGGAATCGTCATCGTGGCATCTCGCTGCGCGTGCGGGAGAAACTCGCCTCTCAAAAATCCGCCGCTTATATGGAATAATGCAACGGTGTTTAATCACTGTGAGCGAGGTATTTGTCTTGCCGCAGATAGTTGTACGAAGCGTATCGCGCAATTACCATCGAATTAATGTTAGAAGACACAGAATTAATGTTATATTACATTTTATGTATCGCGTTATTGGTATTATGTCAGTCAAAAGTAATATTTATCATTATTTCACTCATTACATTATTTATTTTTAATTTTATTTTCGTTACACAGTATTGTAAAAAAATTTTTTTTTAGACAAGTACAAAACAGTAATTAAGAATTTATTTATTAGGCAGCGAATCGTATCGCCAAAATCGATGACGTATGTTAACGTATTTCACGTTTTTCGAGGTTTTAATTATTAAGTCCATGGCGTGAGAAGGCCGTCACGTTTATACCGGAGAAAGTATCCGAGAGAGGAAAAGGATATTCCGATGAAAATATCGTAAAACGTTTTATAACCGACATAAACAGCGAACGAGAGTGAGAGCGACCCGCGCTTGTGTATTGGTGCCACTCACAGGGACACGTATAGATGCACCTAGAAATTGGAGGTGGAGATACGAGGTATCGAGTGACGGCTACTGTCATCTTCGTACGTGATCTCATATCTTATCATTAATTCAGAGAACGCTCAAATTCGCCTCTCGACGAGTTAAATTTCACAATAAATGACGTGTCAAATGCGAAATTTCGGTCTTTCATCGTCTTGCAATTGGCGAGATAACTGCGATAATAGAAAGTTTTGGCATCTAACGCTACAAGATTTTCCTTATTCTCTTGGCCAAAATAGAAAAAGAAGATGCTGCTTCCTGCAGAAAGAATTCCAAGCTTTCCTACAAAGCTAACAAAAATTGAATTCCTGATATAATTTTACGATAGCAATGATGACTCCATTGAAAGATACAACATATTAGGAAATATTCTTGCCCGATTAAAATCTCAAGCGCCTCCTCGTGGCGCCTCGTCGATGGGTTCGATGTCATCGACGAAAGTATATAATTCTCGCTGATATGACAGATAGCGAGGGAGTGTGGTAAACCAGTGCGGCAAAATTGCATTATCGATTTCAAAAGACATTAATGGACGTTACACGTTCATGCTGTCTCTCTTTTTCTCTCTTTCGCACAGATACATCCTATATACATGTCATTGCCAGCCAAAAATCTCGTGTATCAGCCCGTTCTCCCGTTCCTCCCCCCCCCCCCTCCGGTGAAATATTATTTTTAATATTTCCCGTATGTATCGCTGCGAGAATTCAGACCATTAATTAATTTCGAGCCACTGTGTGTACCGTTTTGAATGGGGGACTGTCAGGCGAGCGCCAGCGCGCCGCGAAAAATTACCGCGCATAGTGTCGCGACGCCGCGCGCCGATTTCCGCTCTCGCGCGAAAACAAACAGAAATCCGGCGATCTATTCTGACGCGACGCTTATTTGGCGGAATTGGTCCCGTCGTGTCGAATTATACGGGGTTAATTCCATCGCCGCGCGCGTATCGGTAAACATTCTCCATGGACCAGCCAACTGCACGAAGCAAGATGCGTGCACCACGAAGATTGTCTCCGGGTCCGATCGGAACGTGAGAGGGAGCGTCACGCCGGTCCGGCCGGTTATACGATATCATAAAAGAAATCGTGTGTGAGAGAGGAAGAGAGAGAGCGCAGCGGATGGAGCAGCGGATGGACGGATGGACGTACGTACGGACCGATCAGGTTTAGGCAGCTGTCTGCAACCACGTCACTCAAGCTCACCGTCGGGCTCGCAGTGGAATGAATGCCTTTCATTATGAGCGTTATCGCCTGCCCAATCTCTACAACCCTTTCTACTTCTTTCGAGCTGTTCTCTTTTCTCCGATTCTCCGTGTAAGCTTCTTCTTCACGGCGTACCTCCTCATTTTCGTTCGAGGACCCATTCCTCCCGCGATAGGCACGAAGAAGCCAACGCGAGTAATCGGGCGAATGAAGGGAGAAGAGCGACGCGAATGAGAGAGGGTGAAAAGAAAGCAGCGGAAGGGACGCGCGATGGATATTATCGTATCCCTACTGGGATACGTCTCTTATACCTGATCGCGGGATTTATCGTGGGTAAAACCTACTCAGTTTTTTTCTGCCATTCGTCCGCTACGGCCCGTAGTCGCTAGGCGAAGCTGAGAAAAACAGCAATTAGCAGGTTGCATTGGGAAAAAAATTTACTGCGATGATTAACCGTCGTGAAATGCGGGAATGGAAGGACTGTGCAATTCTACCTGAACGATGGTATCTCACGAGGTTAAAAGCAGCTGTAACGTACATATAATATAATTCGTGCACGCTATGCCGCATAAGATTATGGAAAATGTTATATAAGTTTATAAGGAGGATCTTAATTGACGTTAAACAGCTTATTAGGAAAATATTGGAGACAAAGATGTTACAGGAAATGTGCTGCGCACATGAAATGTGTGAGTTTTGAACGGTAGGTTTAAGGATGTATAGTCTCTGCAAAAAGTGCCTGGAATTAGAAATATATATTTTCCATTTAGATAGGACTGTTGTACAGTGTATTAATTATCAAATACAAATGATACTTTATGTGATACTTTATGTTAAAAGAAACAACTTTTTCCTTTTTCTTTTACGTACGAAACAGTTTAATAAAGTCTATATTTAACAACACAAGTTCAAATGAAAATTTTTTCAACTTATCTTAATTATTTTTTTTAAAAACATGCCTACTTATTGACATAACTTTTGATCTAGATTCTAAATTGCCAAATTTTGTTGTATTAATTTCGAGTATAATATAAAAAAAAAACTAATTTTTTCCTTTGTTAAAAAAATACATATAATACATCCTTCAGCACAATGATAAAACCGACACAATTCAATCTGGAATCGCACAATGTAGCATTAAAGTTCCAGAATAGAGCGCAGAGCGGTACAATTCCAACTTCGAGCATTGATTGGCCGATCAAGCCTATTCGATCGAGGAGAAAGATTGAAATCACGGCGATGCGTGTTAACACGTGGCATGCATGTTGCGCGATTCAATGTGGAAGTAGATTTATATGGAAGTCATGCGATTGCAATTATTCTCCTACGATCACAATGCCGTTTGAAGTCTTTATCTTCTCGACGTTTGTGGGAAACGTTCTATCGGGCATCTTATACTTCAACATTTGCGCGCCGCGTATCTTCTGTACTCCAGAAATCGTCCAGTAAAACTCGCATTACCTAATCGCGAAAGTGCAATAGATTTCACACGGTAGTCATACCATCTGTGTAGTCGCGAGGATAACTTATCTCGCGCGAAATCACGAGTCACGCTGATTTCAAAGTCTTCATCTTCCCGAAGCGATTTCATCAAATATCTTATATTTCGATATTTACGTCGTAATTTTTCACTCAGCGAATGCAGCAAAAAAAAAATTGATATTATCGAATTGCATATCGGTTATACGTTACAACGAGGGTCGGCTCATACGTCATATTCAACATCCCCGTTCTAGCACGTACGAAAATATTTCCGGCTGCGTATTGTTCACGCACGCACGCATCCACTTTAATCATTCCTGACGAAACAGCCGCAAGATAAAAAGCACCTTTCGCGGATTAACAGATCGAACGGCGCGTGACTGCACCACTGTCAGCGGCTCATTATCGTGGAATGAATAATTGAGTTATAATATGCCCGTCCCAGATTATACACCGATCTCTTACGCGCTGCTCCGCGCCAGTTGATCGCTGGTTACCGGTTCGTTAGTAATGCCCGACACTCTCGCCGCATGATTGCTGCTCGCAGATCGTGCGAGCACGACTCGTACAAGGTGCCAAGCGATTTTTTTCATGTCAATCGTCGAGATCGCCGAGACGAGGAGCGGCGAGGTGCGGCGCGACGAAGCGAACGGTTTTAATCGTAATGGCGACCTATCGGTGTCACCGTAAGATTGATAGCTCGTCTGACGAAAGGGTAATTCTCACACACACACTCGACGAGGAAGGTCAATCGCATCTAAACGTACACTTATGCGAATGTATTCGCGGTAGGCAATTTGCGCGTGAGATTTGCATGTTAATTTATTCCGCGCGATCCACGTAGATACATGCGCGTTCGCCTGTGCTCACGTTTCTTTCGCGTTTCCTATTATTTTCTTTCTCTTTTCCGCCATCTCTCTTTCTGTCATTTCGTTTTTTTCCTCCTGAGAATTTGACCGCGACTTCAGACGCGGCACAATGTGCGTTTCTCGCAAGAACGGAAACCGGAAGTGTCGTTATTCAGAAATGGTTTGACGAATGCGTGGGTGGTGCGTTGATTCCTAGAAGAACTATGTACTGCAAATGAGCACTTTGAGCGGTCGCACTAGCGATTATAGTTTAACTTTCATAAACCAAGCATTTCGAAGCATATATTCTACTCCATACGATGATTGTGTTCCAAAATTCACTGCCAGCACTGAAAATCTACAGTCTACGTTACATGTACTATACATTTTTAGCACTGACAGTGAATTTTGGAACACAACCGTGTGTATCATATTCTGCGTATGATTTTATATATATATAGTTCTTTACATACTCTCTGTTAATATTAAAGGATCAAATTCTTAAAATTAAATAACGTTTGGGGGGGATTATTATTATTTCAGTTTGATTATATATAGGTATTGTAAGTCTGAAAGTAATCGACGCGTTGTTATATATCTGAAATAAATTTATTTAAATACTATTTGACAATTGTGATAGAATTGTCAAACAGTATTTGGATCTATGGCAATACCGAGAAATAATGTCGCGGAGAACAACAGACAATCGCGAATGTGTATATTGGTGAGCCTTGAAGTCAACTTACTTAAATAAACGCATTTTAGTGAATATGTAATGTATTTTTAAATTGTAACTTTAATTTTTGATATACTCGATTTCTTTCAGAGAACTGTAGTTAATTTCTTGTACACTGACTGTATGTTTTGAATCATATTGATTTGATAAAAACGAATTTTGTAAATCACTTTTTCTATTAAAATAAAGTGTTTTATTCATGTCAAACTATGATTTACGCGATCAAACAGTGACATCACTTCATCGAATCCCTTTTTGCATTTTTCAAATAATTACTCTATTCACGAAAAAATGCAATCACTTTTAACTTTTGGATATTGAAATACCTTGCGTGTTGTTGATGACAATTAAAATCGCCTTCTATTGTTCACGTCAGTTTTTAATTTCTGTGGATATTCATAGCGCTTGTTGCGTTTCGTCGTCAGTAAACAGCCAATAGGCTTCACGCGCAGATAGATAGCAATTTTAAACTGTCAAAGGAATTGTCTCCACCTCCCATGTTTCCAAAATATGATACGGTTGGCACAACAATCCGATTAACAATTGAATTTAATACTTGTCAAAATATGTCCGAGGTATTGTTTAGAAAGGGTTAAATTTTAGCCTGCGGCTCTGCGTCAATAAAATATATATATTCATGCCCATTATAACATCGCCAGTAATTAGCTGATCCGCTAGCTTTCGCAGTTAAGTGTCCTCTCTCTCAAATGAAAACCAGTTCTCGAGTCTTTGCTCGCTGCGTTGTAACAGTTATCATCAGGCCAAGTTCATCTTCCGGTGGCGCAAATCTCATGTTCATTTTACGGGCAAATAAACGCGATATCAGTTGGATGGATAAGTGAGCCATGACAAGCCGGACACCTTGACACTTGGGCTTCCTAATGATTAGTAAGCTGCCTACCGGAGAAAAAGGTGGGCTTTCAATGCGGCAAATATGAAGGCCCGCGTTTGATCGACGCCTCGTTTCGCCTCTTTCGAAGCTCAAACGCAATCTGGAATTCTCTCCTCTATGAATCGGGCTTGAAACGTCAACCGATCCGGCATTCGACGCTTATTGTATGCACTCATCGCGGCTATATTCACCGACTCGACTTGTTTCACGGATTATCTCTCTGCGCAGCATTCACAACTGACACTTGTGTTAAGAACTGTCCTATCACTTCCGCGACAAGCGATGGTTATCGATGCAGCGATGGCTGCGGGAATATCATCGAATTGAGTCGGAAAGATTTTATTATAAATAATGTCCTCTTTTACAAGTCCTCGAAACAACCGGAGATTAATGCCTTGTAATAGGAAATGACATTCTACTTTCGTTGATAATTTATCGATTGACAAGTAATGTTCGTGCGACCAATTGCGATTTAATATGATTCGATGTATGGAACGAGTTGCCTAATCAACGTTCGGAGTTACAATCAGTCGATATACTCCGCCGATGATCAATCAATTGAGCTGTCATGCCTTTTTAGACTCGTGAAACTTTCAAATCTCTTTTCCTACAAACATGTTAATTACGTAAGAATATTGACTTTTCATAGAACTCGTCGATCGTAATGTAACTGCAATAATAATAAAATTGATTCAAAAGTGACAATTTGATAAAAGAAAAACTACTATATTCTTTCATTATATTAGATTTCATTATCTATATACTTCTCTAGATCCTAATAATATTATATATTAAAAATATTACAAAATTATCAAAATAACCCTTTTTGTATCTTTTTCTTCAAAAAAAGCGATAGCATGTTATAAATAGCATTTTATAAACGTGTATCGAGAAGAAGATTAAAGCTCCTGTTCATTCATCACTATTATTTTAGATTGTGGCGAAAGAGACCCGAGAAAATGCACAAAAATTATTGTAAATTATATTTGAATAAAAATCTTTTTCAATAAAACATTTGTAATCGGTAGAATAGACTTATAAAATGTACTGAAAACTATCTTCTTGTTTCGGGGAGAAATGAAATCATATTTATTTCTATATATTATTAATTTGACAGTTGTGAATATAGCTCATTTTGTTTTTGGTTATGCATAATTCATTTCCAGATATGGTCATTTATTAATTAACGAAACAAAAGGAGAGTTTCCAAAATACGGTATATTATATATAAGTTGATTCTGTCGACTGTAATTATTGTTTTATTGAAACATATATTTATATATACTAATATATTTTACAAGAATTCTTTATGTATTTCCTCGCTTCTGACGTCATAATCGAAGATAATGATGAGTGAACAAGAGAGCCTTAAATCAATCGAATGTCATCGCTCCATTTTTTTTTCTTCTTATCGTCACGTGAAAAAACGCTCTTTTCTACTGTAATTTCCCGATCGTTGATTTTTCGCGACGATCGCACGAGTATACAAAAGCCAATTGGCTGCGTTTCTTGGGGCGCATTGAGCGTCACTTCGAGCAATTGACTTTGATCCGTCCGTGTACGCGCGTAACATTGAACGCAATTACGGTCAATTTACAATGGCTTCCCTCCCCCCTCCCCCCCTCTCTCCCTCTCCTCCGTCTTCCCTGCTCCAGGGGCCGCGCCGTCCGCCGACCGGCCGGCCCGGTAATCGCCTGTAGGTAGATACGGGTGGATAGGACCGCGTATCGATTGCTTTTGGGATTCCGTCCGATACTACGAGAACACGACCAATTAATGCGCCGGCACGCGAATGCGGCGTGGGCGTCCGCGAACGCGACCGCGGGCCGTTATGATTTTTCATGGAGAACGGCGCGGGCGGCCCGTTAAGCGGCGCTCTCGCAGCACTCGCAGCACTCGCAGCACTCACGGTCGTCTAACGTGAATCAACGTTTTAACCGATTGTAACTAAACTCCGGCAATTGTAACTAAATGTTCCGACGAGAAAATACAGCTCTGGGAGGGAAAAATGCATCGCTTCGTGCAAACACGATTGCGCGCCTATATAACGTTTTATAGTCACATATTTTTGTTCTTTTTTTTTTTAATTCTGTTTTCTCAAAAAAGTCACTTGATTAAATAAAACTCCTTCTCTTGTAGAATTTTCGAATTATTTCTGATAGTAATTAAAATATTTTTTCTTAATAATGAATAGTTCTATTTAAAATTGTTTTTGGCAAAAAGAAATAAGAAATTTTGAAAACTTCATCAAATTTGTTATAAGATATCCTGATGAACAAGATATCCTGATAATATAGAATATATATGCATGGTGTATACAATATTTCGATTTTAATATGATATGTATAATATTTTAATTTACTCTCTAAATTTCTTGGAGTAAAATCTTATTTCAAAAGAGTTAAAATACTGCCACTATTGAAAAGGAGTAAAAAATTTTAACTCTAGTAAGAATGGTAGATTGTTTTTTTTTTAACGAATCTCACTCCAAAAAAAGTGAAAATCTGCCACTCTATTCAAGAGTGCAAAATTTTTCACTCCTTTTCAATAATGACAGTATTTTAACTTCTTTTTTGGAGTGAAATTTCCAAGAAATTTAGAGATAAACACTAGGCAATTTTACAGCTAGAATCCTAATCTTATGATATTCAACGCGACTTTGGAATAAAATATTAAAATTAATTCCTTCACGTTCGAATTACCGAACAAAGCCAATGGAGAGATAGCCATCGACGCGACACCTGCCATCTCATCTTCGACGCGGCTCCGCAATCATCTACGCATCCCCGGCCATCAAACCGGTCGCAAAAATCTAATCGGCCGCGCCGAGGCGGCGATTCGTAATTTTCATCTTGACTCCTCTCAGTCACGGTATCGACGCGAACCCGAGGAGAGCTCTCTCTCTCTCTCTTTCTCTCCCTTCCTCTCTCCTTCCCTCAACACACATACACACATACATTTACGCGCGGCATGGCATGAGGGCTACGTAGTCGGATAGCCGGTCGGCGTTGGACGTATAGGCTGTTTCGTGTCCAGTCACCGTTAAAACCCGCGGATTCGAGTGGACGTGACTCTCCGTATAATATTACATCCTATTAGGAACTGGAGTAACTGCCGGGCGAAACGCGACAGCGGACGATAAACGGAAGGGGCAGTGCCTCAAGATGCGTGCCACCCAGCCGTCACACGTCGGAGTAATATGACGTTTCGCGGCTAACGTACGGCCCCGCTATCCACCTATTTAACGTACATTACGGTTCGGGTACCTGCGCGTCATGCGTTCGCCGGGCATCGCCGACTACTCGAATACTCGTGCCCGCCAATGTGTCCAATTACTTTTGCTTTCGCGTCCCTTCCGCCGTATCATGTCGATCAAGCCGATTAGGCCGCCCCTGGTTCCTCCGTAGTCACTATCGCTCCTTTGAAGAACAGTATATCCTTGATGCGTAATTTTCTGTTAACAGGAATATAAATCTGCAAATCTTTCTGGAGAGATCGAAAAAGCTTGTCAATCAAAAAATCGGAAATTTTGGAAACTTTGAAATATAACACTTCTCGACTTTGTTTTATCTATAGATATTTTTTGGAATCGTCTTAATAAAAATTAATTAAAACAAATGAATGAAGAAAGCCACATTTAGGTCAGTCAAGGCGAGTCTTAGTGCTTAATGATATATGAAAATTTATACAATTTCGGTGGTCTAAAGACTTAGACGCTCGCAAGGAATGCAAAAAATGCGATTCGAATCCATATTAATATTTTTCGCAATAAAATTATTTAAAAATTTTAATATGTCATTTAGCATTATTAAGATCGTTCTAAGATGCTTATGAGCATCAAATTGTTAAATTGCTAGTCAATTTAACTTGTGATATTACTGCGGTAGTTCAGTGAAGTTTGCCTTTCGAGATCGAAAAATCATTTTGGCGCGCAGTTAAAAGGACTGCATACGTAATATATAAATTCATGTAGAATTACATAAGAGCACTTAAAATCCAGCTAGATTTAAAAAGGCTGTTAAACGGCATTTATCTTCTATCGGTTGTACTCACACGTACGATCCTATGAGATATTTAATTTAATATTGTTTATACAATTTTCAACAAACTGCGCACCGATTATTCGTCGGTCTTCAAAGTCACTATAATTACAGACTGAAGCTACTGGAGTACGTAACATTATAAATTTAATTAACGAGCAAATTATTATTGATGATAATGAGCATCCTTAAAGCACTGTAAATAATTTATTGCGAAGAATATAACATTAGCTGGGATTCGAACTTGGATCTCCCGAATTTCGTGCTGGCATCTTTAATTAAAAATCAAGAATTTCTTAAAAAAATATTTTTTTATAGTGCTCTTAACATGTATTTTCCTAAAAATATATTATAGAGATAAATTAAGTGTAGCTAACAAAGTGCGCGATATCTTTCCCTTTGAATTTGCAAACTGACGCTCACCGTTCGCATCCATTTTCATCCTGCTGCCCTCATTTCTGTGCGGGGGTGACCGCGTTGTTTACTAACCGAAGTTTCGTGGCATACATCGTGTATCCGAGAGGTTAAGTAATAATCCACAACGAGAGCGAAAGCGTTATACGCCATGTTTAAGTGGATGCATCTACATATTTGATCTCATAAATTAGTTTATCACGTTACCAATCGGTAACACAAAAGTTTACAATTTATTTAATTCTGCCTGGATTCTAATTTCAGCAAATTAGATCTCATGATTAATTTATTATTTACCATCTCTCAGATTTCTTTGAGAGAAAAAACATATGCTTCTTTCGAATACACATCCGCTAACGTATTCATTTCGATAATTCGCAATCGTACATCAGCCACGAGAACATTTATCTTTATAGCACAGTTTCGGATCCACGTGGCGTGCGTAGTCCTCTGTCTGAAAGAATCTGAGGGGAAGGTGAGAGGAAGAGTGCTAAGCGAGGGATGGCTTCGCGTTCTTTCGCGGGGATAGACGGGTGGGGCGGGATTGCGCCGAAGGAAAATTTCGACTATAAATAGCAGTGTATTCTAAACGAGGTACAGAGAGCGCATTGGATCTAAATTATGAATTTCATCAGCGGCAGTCTGCCGTTTCATTCCGCGTTTTAGCCTCCCCTGACGGCCCCCGGTCTCCCCTTGTCTTGCCGCCTTGTCTCTCCTACATCCTCCTCTTCATCTTGTCTTCCACGAGCCGGCTGGCCGTTGCCGAGTCGCTCCTCTCGCCTCCCATCTCGCAAGTCGCGCCACCCCCGCGCGCGCGATACCTTTTAGCGCAGGCACGGGAGATGAAAAGTTCTGGCGAAGACATAAAAATGCGGCGCTGCATTTCCCTTTTAAAATAACGCCCTTTGCTCCTTTTTCAGTTTATTATTATCAAGTTGTGCAGCCTGCATTCTCCGTTCTCGTCCATCCCTCCGCGTCCCTGCGCTGAACACCCTACCAGGATACCAACGGCGCCTTAGGCACGTATAACACGCGAAAGCCACCCCTATCATTTCCCCCGCACCTCGCTTCGTTCATCCCCCTACGGTTCCTGCGCGGCCCGTAGAACTGTATGCATAACTTCGCGTTTAGGAAGTTTCTGTTATGAGAATTAACGCCTGGTGTTTACCTAAGTACGAACGGGAGGCTGTCATCTATGAGACTGTTTTTTGAAATCTTCCGAATACAATGAATATCAATCAATTGCGATGATTTAAAAAGTCTTTGTTTCGCAACGATTACAGTAATTCATATTACGGAATCAACTTGATAAAATAATTATTAAAAATAACTCGATAACAAGGTGAAGTAACGTCTAAGCTTAATAGTTACCCTACATTACTCGAGTGGTTTTTTTAAATGTAATTGCTGGCGTAGAGTGTTCCTAACATTTTATACATTTAGTGAATTACGTAAAACAGGGTGTCTTGAACACGCAAGTAATGAAAGATTAATTTGAGAAATATGTGCAAAATAATAAAAATATTAAATTTGATTTCTTTAGAGTAATATTTTTCGCAATAAATTATTTATAATTTTTATGACTCTTATTAAGATCCAATTATGAATATTCCTTTAAGATGTTTATTAGCATCAATATTATTTTTCTTGTCAATTTAATATATGACTATCCTAATTCTGTTTAGATTGCGTTTCAAGACTGAAAAAAATTTCAGCGCGCTGTTGGATACGTATTTAAATTCATATTAAAATATTTAAGCACTTAACTTAAGATCCATTTTGATCGAAAATAGAATTATTTTTTACTTAATTAGATACGATTTTTTTATTATATCTGTTTTGTTATATTTATAAAAAATTATTAATCTTAATACATATTTTTTAATAGTATTAAATAAATGTTTATGTACAGTAAATAAATATTTACTCAATAAAAAAAAAATTATAGTTACATTAAATTAATGATTCTTGTACGAAATAAATATATGTTTGTATTTAATAAATATTTACTTAGAACTATTCAAATAAACATTTATTAAAATTCGATACATTTTTTTCAGTACATTTCAATTTATATCATTGATACTTTCTAATTCGTAAACGGTTTTATTTCCATAGAAATATCAAATTAAGTTCTTCGAAAATCTGAACAGCTTCACATGACATTCCACATCTCAGACGCAATAAATTTTGTTCCGCCAAAATTTACGCGAGGTTGAAAATAATTATGACAAACTGGAGCGAGCGTGAATTTCCCTGAGTATGAGAGCCACTAGTATATAGTCTTTACTTATAGAATTCCGCATCATCGTGAATCATTCGCGATCGGCTCCTATCTGCCACTGAACATACGCAGACTTTAAGATACAAATAAGTGAACGATGAAGAGAAGATGAAAGAAGAGAGCGATGAAGAGGAAATTTTTCGGGCAACCGCGGACATCATGTCCACCTTTCCAATAAATAACGAGATAATCTTCAGTGAAATCAGACGAGTTATATCCGCCATAAAGATTGGCCCGCTTGGTAGATGGACGTGCGCAGGTAAGAATGTGCGTGTGTATGCTGACGAACATACACACACACACACACACACACCCACACTGATGCGAGTGATTTACCGATGATTATCGTACATTCCGGATTTTCTGAGACAGTGGGGGAATATAGCGGGAGGGAGATCTCTCCTATTTCTTCTGGAAGGATTTTGAATGAAACAGGAGGCAGCATCAACGTTCTCATTTCATGACAGGTTGAAAGACGACAGCGTGGCATTGAGGTAGATAGCACCGTAGGATAGAAGTACGTCGTTTCGTCGGAAATTTAGGGAAGTGAATTCTTAATAACCGACACGTTTAAGATCCACTTCGCAAAACTGCTGTTCTCGTCGGGCATATTTTTCGCCGTTCGCGATGATGCCGAGAAATATATTACCTTCGCGCGAGAGTGAATCGCTCGTATATTTCTGTCCCACTTTTAAGTCCTCAAACGTGTTTCACCAGGTTTAACGACATAATTATATTACATTTGATAAGAAGCTATATTGCTCTTAAACATTTATTAAAATACTAATAAATCGCGTACGTATTTCGACATGATAATAAAGTAGAAAGTTGATCATGTGACTGTAGCTTTAGACTTCTTTCTTAAGTGGAATGTGCTGAAATCTTTTGCAATTTATATCATTATGCAAGATTTCTATCGAATACTTGTAATAGTGGTTAGCAATTAAATAGAACAAAGCAGTGCAAGAAAACGACCATTCCTAATAATAGATGCACTTTAATGCCAGTTGGCAGGATTTATAAAATTTACGAATCAAATATATAAAGAGCCTATTACTAAAGAGCAATAAATTATAATTATTAATAAAATTTAATAAGTAGATAATGACAGTAAATTATAACGTGTAATTAATCGCCAACAATACGGAATCTGTTTGCAGACATTTTAGCAAAATATCAGAGATATAAATGCATGCGCATCGTAATCTTATTTAATAAATAAAAAATCTTGTAAAATGTAAAGTCTGAGAGTATCATTTTTTTAGTATAATTGCTGAGAGATATAATACTTTCACTATTATCTGATTTCAGTAAAGTTTAAGTATACTTTCTTTCCTAGTATCCAAATATACCAACCGACAGAAACTTCACAAACTTCGGAAACCAAACATGTATGTATAAGGTACGATCAAAAATATCTCAATTCTGATGTTTGGCAAGAAAATCAAAGTTCGAATTGTCAAGTTGTATCTTATTGTAATGCAGCCTCACCATCCAATGTCGAATTAATGTACGTACGTACGAAAAAAAATGGAAAGTCAATTAAGTAAATATATGTAAATCTCTCCGCGGAGAGTCTACGCGACTCTGCACGGTGGAGAATTAAAGTTCTACGGAGCGGAAAATCCAAATTATGTTCACGGAGGGTTCGCAAATCAGACCCAACGATTGCATTAACGTCACGCGGTCATCCAAACTCCTCGAGCGGTCTATGCGAGACTCGAGACAAAGGGCGATCTCGGGTTCGTCGGTGACGCGACCTTGGATCTTATGACGACCGTGTGACGCGAGGAAGCTGGCCCCGGCTGGTCCAAAGGCGCTGCGCGGTAAACCTATTTATAGGCGCCTCGACAAAAACACGAATGACGACGGTGGGGCGCGAAGTGCCTCCTTCGGACTTCGGAAGAGGCTGGAGATTGTACGAGAAGGAGACGAGAAGGTGTTAGAAGAGGAGGACAAAAGTAGGACGGGAGAGAGAGAGAGAAGAAGAAGAAGAAGAAGAAGAAAAGGAAAGAGGTGGAAGCAGAGAACTTGATCGGGCGCGACGCATGCGAAAGGAGGAAAGAAACTGTCGATCAAACGTCGCGAACGTCCGAGGCGTCTGTCTGGAACGAAGACGTCTCCATCAACCGTCAGATCGAGCAACACGCTTCTCGCTCTTCTCATTTTTATTATCGCTCCAGGACCGTACCGACTCTCGGCGCCTGTCGGTTCGAGCATGGACGGCATAGTTAAGTAAAACGGCATTAATTCACCGTCGCGCGATTGACGTATTCGTAATGCATCCTGAAAGTTTAAATCGTTTAAAACTCTGCATTTTGCATTGTGACTCCCGACACGTTTTCTGAGTTAAGTGTCGTTGGCGTGACATTTCTCAGGTTTAAATGTGGAGACGCGAATGTTCTAAATATTATTGTGATATATTTTTAGGAGAGAGAGAGAGAGAGAGAGAGAGAGAGAGAAAGAACAATAATTTCAGTATAAAATTTATATGAAGATGTATACACTAATTCCGAAAAAATATCGAATTCAGATATATTTTTTGTCTATTAGTCTAAAATTGTTTTGCTTTAATAATCAATCTTCATAAATAAACTCTTTACACCTACATAAATATTTTTTTATTTACGTTTTGAACTTTTGGCCTTATTGAAACATTAATATTCTTTACTTGACTAGATGAAGAATGGTTAATAACGACTCTCGAACGCGACAAAGTAATCGCGAACGACACCCACGTTTTCGCGAATATCTGAAAGAAGTAACTATAATTAATCGACGTATAGAGATGAGCTCGCGGGACTAAAAACGACGTGGCGATAACGATGCTCGCGCCGACTTCCGCTTCATTCGCTTTATGCGAGCTCACTCGTTTCTAACACAGACACTCGGTGTCTTGTTCGATCCGTGACCCATTTAAGTCAATAATTTATAGATTCATACGATCGCGATATCTATCGCGTGCTTCGTCGCAGTGTCTTTGCAGCACGTGCGATCTACGAACTAATCATTGGTAGAAATAAAATTGCCTTTGAGACGAAGATTCGAGCGATATAACTAGACGTCGCGTAAAGCCTTTTACGTCATTATTTATAGTAAGAGTCAACGTGGAAGGAAAATGAAGGAAGGTCGTCATGCCTCTATATATATATATATATATTTATATATATAAATAGACTTTCTTGTATATACAAAAATGAGGTAATTTTGGCGCAGTTGGGATAACGTTGGTTCAAATAAAAAAAAATGTTTAGATTCCTAAAGTGTCCAAAATCAGGATATAAGACGTCTTAATAAAACGTCTTATATCCCGATTTTTGACTTGTGTGCTATCTGGACGTCATCAAAATTCGGATCAAATTGTCTCAATTTAGAGTTATCTTTTTTACGATACGCATTTAGCGTGTGAAATTTTCGCGTTTCTCCGAGTCTACTGTCGAGATGTGCAATGCGCGTTCATATTGCGAATTGAGCATGGACCGCGCGCTTTTCATGCATGAAGCTAGTTAGGGGGGCGAGTGTACCATGAGGAAACGAAAAAACGCGAAGATAGTCGGGGACGGGAGTCTCGTAGTATCCCGAAGTGTCGCAGCTAGGTGCGATGTGGTTCAACGGTATGATTATTCGTTCCCGCGGGAGTCCGCGCGTGCAAAAGAGAAAAAGAGAAAAGATGGGCAGGGGAGAAGGGAAAAGAGCAGAGGGACGAAAGGGATGGAGAGAGCTGGGATGGCAGGGCTGGTTATTAGCCGGCCGCTGTTGTCGTTTTATCTTCGTGCTCAATTAGCAAATATCATTCCGTAATGCGACGTGACGCGAGCCCACCACTGAAAAGCGTGCAGCTGCATCGGCATCGAAAAAAAACCCAGAGAAGAAGAAAAAATCAACTTTGGCGGAGAGGAGGAAGCAAAAGAGAAAGAGAGAGAGATGGGGAGAAAGAAGTATCTAACGGTCACGCACATTTTCATTGGTCTTTTAGAAAGCCGCGAATAATGCCGGCTGACGTACGTAATAATTATTGTCTATGTACGACTCGCGTACATCGATACATGATCGAGCTTCCATACTCCGTCGACGAAAGCGGCGTGTATCGATCGGAATGGTTTAAACGTGCCGCTGCGCGTCCTGAAGTTCTCAGGTCCCGGAGTTCCTCGGAGCGTCGAAGTCGTGTGTATACCTAACAGTATGCACATTGTAAATTACACATGTAACGGTCAATTACTTAACCGCGTCTCGTACGGCCAGTTCCGGAAGGTGCACGACACGGCGCCGAAGGCGCGAGTGTGTGTTCCTCATGCGAATTAAAGCTTATTTATGCCCATTGTGCTCGACTTCCCTCTTTTTACAGCTCGCGAGACTGCACGATCGAGTCGCGTAAATATTTCATGTGCGACGTAATGAGTAGAGAAACAATTATTATGAGCTCTCGCGAAATCGGAGGATCGTTAATATTCATAAAATAACTTCTGCGCGCTCTGGAGGTGGATCGAATCGATTGAATGAAACGCACAACCGCCACCCGTCGTTGTATCTTCTTCCATTACCATTTTTTCCGGTGCGAAGTGTCGCACTTTCGCCGAGAAACTTGTCGATCCAAATTCGATATCGTGGATTTTAGTCGGGCGTACGATCTGCGTGCCGGAAACAATTTATTAGACGTGCGATCGTTTTTTATTGCATTTTCGTGCGACGCAAAGAGCGCCGTGCATGGCCGATAATTACGCACGGTGCTGATTATTCGACCAGGCCAATTGGACCTCTCATTGATTCGGGAGTGGAATGAAGGGTGATTTTTAATTGAATTCTTCTCTCGTATAAGCATTGCAACTCTGGATGCGCATTGTAATTTATTCAAGCGAGCAACCCGAGATTTGCATTTTGCGCATATTTAAAAGAAGATATTTAAGGGAACAACTTCGGCCTAAGGTTCTAAAATATTAAACTTTGTAACTTTCGATGCAAATACAACTTAGGTCGCATTAATTGGCGAATTTAAAAAATATATAAACATTATAAATATTTTTTTTCTGGAGCTGTAATGAGCATCCAAGGCACTTATCAGTTGGCTAGAATGTCACAAATTCTGCAACGTTATAGCAGTGTTTTTCGCATCGAAAATATATTTCAATGAATTCAAAACGGAAGAAGTAGAAAGTTCTATATATTCTGTTACTTTGCAACGTAAGTTCAAGTTAGGATTATCATCGTCTACCATGTTACAATTAAACTGTTGACTTCGTCTATCATATCGATCATGTAACTTTTTCTCTAGAGTTGAAATGTAAAAAGTGAGATTTTATATATATATGTGTGTGTGTGTGTGTGTGTGTGTACTGAGAAAAAATTCGAAATATTCGCAAAAAATTGCATATAACATTTTCTTCAATATTTATAAACAAAGACTGTGATGATGAAATATATTTCATTAATTGTAAGAGAATAAAATAGATGATTTATTTGCTAAGAATAAAATTTTATTTCGCCGTATTTAAATAAGGATTTATTTCATATGAAATAAACATTATATCTCACAAATAAATTTTTAAATATTCTTTTCTCAGCATACATATATGTACAAAAAATTTTCACTTTTCACATTGTTGCCATAGAGAAAAAGTTAAGTACATAATTGAGTCCAAGAGATGAAAAATAAAATGCTATGAATACTAACACAGATTTTAATAGTCAAAACCATTTAAAGATTTATTCAGTGCACGCACGTCCATTGTCCAATCATGTCCAGTCAGTTGCTACTCTGAGAAAAATATCTGCTTGAAAATAGATGAACCAGAAGATTCTAATTATATCAACTAGAATTTCGATTATCTCAATTAGAAATTTAGTACATTTATAACCAGAAAAATTTAAATTTATTCATTTTCTATCAAAATTCCAATTAATCCAATCAGACATTTTTCTCAGTGCGGACCAGTGAATCGGGCCTCGCATTTCGAGGTCACGCACGAAAAAAGCTTCGACTTAACGAGTTGACAGACACCGCGATACCTTGACGATTACACATCAGCGCAGTGACGAGGGCGTAAAGACAGAAAAATTGAAAAGGACACGAAAAGAATAACAAAAAAGTGCGCTGGGCCTGACGACTGGAGTAGAAGAAGGAGGAGAAAGAAAAAAAAAAAGAAGGAAAAGATAGTGATGGTGATGGTGTGGTGATGGTAGAACGCGAAACCTCGAAGAAGGAACCGAAGAAACTGGTCGACAGTGCACGGTGGTCAGTCAGGTCGATGTCAGTCCGCTAATTGGCAGCCGTGTCGCATAGAAGTAGCCTGGAGCCGGTTTGTGTAGCTGGCTACCCGTCGCGTAATTCGTAAGCGGTTCTTGCCCCTTCTTTTATAGCGCATCTCTTCCTCTCCCGCGTCGATGCTCTTCAGTTCTCCACCAACTTGGCCTCCCACCTTTTTCAGCTACCTCCTCGCCACGACGCGCCGCCACTCCGTCACGGCAACCTCCATCGGTGAGTATATGATTGTGTCCCACGCAAGAGGTCGAAGTTAGACGTGGATATTTTGAAAACAGAGTAATAGTTGTCATTCGTTCTTTTATTAAGATATCATTGATGCCTTGATAGCAAATTTATTTGCTAGTCAATATTTAGAGAAAAAGAGTCGAACTGGAAAAATAAAGCTAGTTTTATGTGTATTATTATAATACCCACACAAAATACACATAGTTAAATAAACTATTTAATAATTATTACAACTTGGAAATAAAGCTTATTCAACTATATGTATTTTAATTTAGATACGCATTAATTCGACTATTAAATTGGTGTAATTATCACTTTTATAGTTATTATCATATGTTTTTCTTTGAATGTATATCACGAAACATATTTATTAAGAATGAAAGCTATGTAGATTTGCGAAGTCGCATTCAACGTCAATATTTTGAAACGGTGACTCGCAAGAGGATATGAATAAATGATTCTCATAAAACAAGCTTCTTGTTACTTAAAAAATTCGTCAGTCGCGCTATAGAATATCGATTAATTGCAAAATTTAATATAATCATCATTAAAAACATGGGGAAATTAGATGATAAACACATCGTTAAATTAACTTATAGCCAACGGCCTAATGACGTATATGTATTATATATAGGGTGGTCCATTTGAATCGAACATCTTGAATATTTCGCTTATTTTGATGATACAAAAAAATGTTTCAAACGAAAGTGAAACGATTTCGAGGAGGATAGAGGTAGTTTGGTCATGTTGTTTTTTTTCTAGGTAGAGACATCAAAAAGATATGAAGGTTACCTCCATTTTTTTTAATGAAATTGTATGATTTTTTTACACAATCTGATTCCTCTAATTATTCTGCACATAAAAGTATTAATTAAGATAGTTATATCAAAAAACCAATAGTTTACGAGATATTTTACACTTTATTCTGGCACATAAATATTGACATAAAATGTTAAATACCTCGTAAACTATTAACTTTTTGATAATTGTACCTTAATACATTTATGAACAGAATAATGAGATGAATCAGTTAGTGTAAAAAAATATGTATGCAAAATGGATAATTTTTTAAATAAGTAACTATGTGTTCTTTCCATCAACTAGTTCATTTATCAAAAAGTTAATAGTTTACGAGTTATTTAATGTCAATATGTGCCAGAATAAAATGTAAAATATTTCATCAACTATTGGTTTTTTAATATTATTATTTTAATATTTTTATATGCAGAATAATTAGAGGAATCATATTATGTAAAAAAATCATACAATTTTATTTTAAAAAATAGAAGTAACTTTCATATCTTTTTAATGCCTCCACCTAAAAAAAAAAACCAACATGACCAAAATGCATCCTTCTCGAAATCCTTCCACTTTCATTTGAAAAATGTTTTTTAAATTTATATCCTCAAAAATAAGCGAGATATTTCAGATGGTCGATTTATTAAGTGGATCACCCTGTATAATACTTTGAATAATTAAAAAATGTCACTTGCGGCAACGACAGCTGTAATAATTCAATCATTATGACCTGCATCTTCCAATTATTTAGTATATATATATATAATATATATATATATATATACAAAATTAATTATCGTCAATTTGCATTGTCATTATCGTAAGTAAAAGCCTTCAATGATAAATGCCGCAGGCATACATCAATGCGGTATAAAAAATCGCACTCAATAGAAATAATGTTCAAATATATCACATAAAATTTTATTTTAATCTTTAGTACATGCGACTGGTTCATTCGCTGTGCACATTTCTCTTTTCTTTAAAATACTAGGAGCATCAAGTAATTAATTATAACATACAATTCTTTTTATACAATTTTTTAAATACATAAAACCTTACAAATTTGTGTTAAAATGTATGTTAAGAATCACTTACAACAATTTTTGTATACTCGTAAAAGTGATGGGAATTAATCCGGTATACGAAAGACTTATTGCGTGTAGCAAAAGACTGGATAGATAAATTATCGTGTGTAAGAGTTAATAGAGAACTTAAAATAATAAGTTTCTCTACTACTCATGATTAATCTTTGAGATTACATACTCAATAAAAAATAATTTACAACCTGTTCAAGATTTGAACTGTAGATGGTCAACGAAATAGGACGGTGCGTCACAACAAGATACATTACTGCTCTAAGCTGTCCGATCCCAAGATTTACCTGCAGCTAGAGCTAATATCCTAAACATCACGGAATAGCGACATAATGACCTGCGGATACGCAGGTACCTCGCGCTTGCCTTCCATGCGTTTTATGCGTGATGCGTGGGCGACTCCAACCGAACGAATAAGGCGGAGGAGGCGGAAGGAGCGGTAGTGGACGCGAGCTCTGCTGACGAGACAACGTATTCCCGCTCGCATACCTGCGAGCGCCGTTAGTTTGTGTAGGACACCCTGGGACACCCTGGGTGGTCCCCTCACGTCGGTTCACATATATACGTACATGAGCGAGTGTCTTTTCTGGTCGCCCGCGATGCTTTTTCTGTCAATCGTAACTCAAGATTGACGCATGCTTTAAGAACTTTTCGTTCGCCGCCGCGCGGAGCAGATACGTATTAGCTTAAATATTGTTTAACAGAGAAGAATACTACAGCATGAAACAAATATCATCGGCAGAATTAAGACTCGCGTTCTCCAGATAAAAATATATTATTTTTATCGCATAATTGTGTCGCGAAATAAAATTGATTAATGATGGTTAATTGGGAAGAAGAGAACTATTCGATATCACACACAATGACAGGAGTAATATGAAGGTAGAAGTATTGCTGATGGATTAATTTATAATCGGTCAAGCTTTTCTTGAAACTGATATTCCGAAACTAAATCACCGATACGAGAATGTATGAGAAAAGATATGATTGAGTATATTGTTGTACCGTGGATATTGATCTGGTCGTAGAAAATGTGAGAGCGTAGCTCGTAGGAAGGCAGCAGCTCTGTGATACATAGAAACCGCAGCGTGTGTCTGAAAGCTGATGGATGTTCGGATGTTCGCGACTCGGGATTGACGGGCGCCTTTAAGCACCTTTTGTTAATGCCGCTCGGCCTCGTATCGAGTATTAGGTCGAGTCATTAATGAAAGAGTAATTTGTCCGTCATCTTTCGCGTGTCGGAGTGCGCGCGATGCATTGGAAACGGGTGAGAGTCGGCAATTTTCTTTCTCTTCGTTTTTTCACCGCGCAACTTCGGCGGGGCTTTCATACACCGTGGTGTGCCGTAATATGCGTGTAGCGGAGAACGCTCACTCGGAGAACTTGGAACGTCACCGGCAGAGGCGGAAGATGACGTTGAAGCGTGGTATAGAAAGCAGTAGATGGAGAGATGGCTACTTCAGTGTGTTGCTGGCTTTGGACGGATGGCCTGTCGTCGGCAACTTAAGATTGATAGAAACCTTTAAGCCTTCGCGGTCCGGTACAGAGCTACTCCCGTCGTTAATTTCGAGCCAATGTGACGTGAGCTCGCTTATTCGCCGTTGAATCATTTTCGTCGAATAATACTCCACTTAATCCAAACAATTTTTTTTTAATATTATAAACATTAATTTTCGAAGATGTTGAAAATAAGTAAAGTATATCATTGATAAAAATTTCTATAATAATATAATGAAAATGAAAGGTCAATCACGATATTATTTATTAATATCTAATATTATTTACGGAAAATTTTAATTAGAGATTGCAATTATATTTACTTAAACTTGCTTATTAGTTAAACAAATTAAAACCGATTTGAAATTTGTATTTTTATCGTAATAACATTAATTCCAAGGTCATTATAATATGTTTTATTTTCCATGCGAAGACTAAATATTTAAATATTTAAAATATATGTAATTCTCTCTCTATATATGTAATCGCAATCAAATGATTACCTCTGTTATCGGTCAAAAGTAGTTTTCTTCTCGCGGCGTCGTCACGTCGTTCTCCACGCGGGCGTTCGTTAAGAGAATGTCCGTCCGTCAGTAACAAGCGCGGAAGATGACGTTGGAGGATGGTATAGGGAGACGGAGAGCGGTAGGTGGAGGCGGCTGCTATCTGCACCGTGGCTGACACCTGACGGATAGCCTGGCGTCGGCAACGCGGGATATTAATTTGGTAATTTATGAGGCCCGATTAGGCACCGCTATCTGTCGAGCTAATGCGCGAGCCGTTGGCAGGTCATCGCCAAAGGGCCCTGAGTTTCCTGCCACTAGAGGCCCTTCCGCGTCAGGGACAACGTCGAGAGCTAAGGATTGAATATCCCGTTAACGCAGCGCAATGTTACGCGTTTTGCTACGTTTGCAGAGACACGAATTAAACACGAATATCAAATGAAAATTGAAATTGAAATCATCAGAATTAATCTTCTATCTTGTATGTTTTTTTAAATTACACATAAAAATCATCTCTTTAATTATCTATTCACCAAACTTCTAAGAACTTTAAGAAAAGATACTTTATTTATATATATATATATATATATATTTTGTAATTGACATTAGCAACTACATATAAATTGAACTAGAAATTGAATTAAAAAATTAAAATTAAATACCTAATTGTTTTAATAATAATATATCTAATTATGAAAATTAAAAAAATTATTAAATTGTTATTACATGGTTATAGCATTAAAACGTACTGTTGAATATCTTAATGGTCACGCAGGGCTTATAAGCCATGTCCAAAAATAAAATAAAGTAATATGTTCAATTCGATAAAAGCTGTCACAAGGCCAATCTAATCGCGAGATCGTACTTCGGCAGCTGTCATAAATCTACCGTTGTTTACTCACATTTGCTTATCCGCGAGTGTTTCCCCGCGCATTTAGCGACAGGTCTGATCGACGAGTTTGCCAGTGCGACTTCGCTCTTCGAGGATATATATACGGGGGCCTCTACCTTCGGCCCCGATCGACCCACCTAAGCCGCGTTACTTCTGACACGTGATAGATGGATGCACAATGGAAGAACACGCGTGCGCGCGTGCATGTTACCGCCGTTCGGATGTGTGGGTATCGTCGTAGGTGGATGAGGATGAATGGCTCTCGTCAAACGGAAGGGACCGCCCGCCGTTTCGCGCCATAATACTCGTCCGCGTAAGAGGCATAGTAGGTCGGCTTATTGATGACCACGCGGCTACTTACCTACGAGAGAACAAGATATTTACCGAGAGGCTACGGGAGAGACCACACGGGGTTGCCTGCCACCCGGGCTTTTTCGGCTCGCCGTTCGTGCACCATTTTAGCGGTGTACTCCGAAGTTAGGATATCGATTGTTATTTAAAACAACACTTTACTTTCGAATCTCTCGAGAGTCTCGAGTCTCTGGTATCCATAGAGAATTCAATTATAAGTACGTATCGTTCTCTTGCTTCGAAAGTGACAACTCAAACGTAATTTTTGAGTTATTACTATGAATGAGTTAAGTAAACGTTAGTTAATCAATCATTAAAAGTGAATTAATTTAACTTAAAAATCATCGAAAAAGAGTAGTTTTTTAAAGATTGTGAAACAAAAATGACAAAATGAACATTTGATCATACTAAGAATATATTTTTTGCTAATATTAATTGATTAGTCAATAATTTTCTGTTAAATTGTAAAATAATTTTTCCACTTTTCTGGGATTTTTTGAATTGTGTCATTTTTGAAATAAGAGAGTGATATGTTACGGACTCAATGTTACAAAAAAAGGATGGATTTTTTTTTAGCTTCCTATACATTTCCACAAATAATCACTGACACCTTGAACGCGCGATGTCGAGAAATATTATTGCGTAGCGAATCCTTTTTTTTTTTCTCGACACACACATTCTCACGTGAGTTTCAACATTTTCGGCATCGTAAAGAGAACTGAGCACTTCAAACACATAATGATAAATACGCGATGATTATATATCTTTCGCGCAATAAATTTATTTGCTGCTACACGCTTACATTCGCCACGTTTATTGACTCCCCCTCACGTCATCGTGAAACCGGACACGTTATCTTTATAAAACTTCCTCGGCCGTGAAAGCGTTAATCGCGAGCGATCTTTCTCGCATATTATTTTCCGCGTGCCACTCGCATTCTCGCACGCGAAAAGGAAAAAAAGGTATACGAGAAAACTAGCACTGGTAAAAATAACGGCTGAAAGCGCGCGGTGGCTGGCGAGAGACTTCATAATTGTCGAATCGATTTCGACACGCGTCATAAATGCCTCGAAAACGCACTTCATGCACGACATACGCATTTCACGTTATCAGGGAAAATTCTCGGCCGAGATCTCAGCGACGATAATGTCCGGCATCTATCATTGAGGAATAATGACGTACTTCCTTTTATTCGACATCGCTCTATCATTATCACGTTATCCGGACAATTTATCAGTACGTCGAATGCTAATTGGAAAATTAAGCATCGCTACCGCTATCATGGTGTCTGGGAATGCGATGCCTGGTGGAAAAAAATAAAAAAATAAAAAAAATCGAAGGAAAATCTCTGACGGCAAAAATCAGGAAGCATCTGTCGGCGGGGAAACGCTCTCACGTTTAGCATCTCGTAAAACGACGGAATCAGGCCCCACGTGCAATCCACTTATTTCGTAGCTCGCGTCTCTGAAATTTCCAACGCCGTCAATCTGCCGTGTCCAAATCGGTTAGACCTTCCTCTTTCACACATGAATAAAGTGAGATAACGAGTGAAATAAAGGTAAAATTTTTAATAAAAAATTATTTGTAACAGACTTGGCCGTTTAAGGAAAAATGCAATTAATATTATTTATATAAAATATTGTTATTTGTAAATTAATTTAAGATATATCATTAAAATAAATATAGATTTTCACATATACGTAACTTTGAGAGAAAAAGGAAGAGAGAAAAATAATTCGAAACAATTATCTCATTCACATAATAAATAACAAGTTTATTAAAAAATAATAAGAGAAAGGAACTTTCACTTTTTCGCGACGTTTAGGAATCGTTTTGTTTCTACATTTTTTCTTATGTGTATTCTTCATGGAAGCCGAAAATTATCATAACAATGATGTTACAAATTTGATACTTTGAAATGAAAAACAAAATTCTTATTGACATTGTTTCAAAATCACTGTCAGTCATGCTTTAATCATTTAACAACTATAATTGAGAGTTATTAATCCAATTCTCTTAATTAGTAGAGTATTCTCTTAATTTCAGTGATTTCGTAACGGCGATATGAATAAGGATTTTATTCTTTATTCCAAGGACCTATATTTTTCCTTGAGTGTAGCGTCATTATTATGATAATTTTTTGTTTCTATGAAAAAAAATACACACGAGAAAATGTGAAAATAGGTAAAACGATCCCTAAACGATCATAATCTATACATTGTAAAAATTTTATTTATAAAAATTATTAGAAAAATTAATAATTATTTTATGTAAACTGCTTCTCTTAGTTTCTAAAAAGTTTTTGATCAAGTATATCAATTTAAGAAAGTTGACGAGAACAGTCTTTATAATGGTGTTGACATTTTAAATTTCAAAAGATCAAGATGATATTTAGCGGTAATTCGACATAATATTGTAATTATGAATGTACAAAGTGATGATTCTGATAATTTATATTCAATGACATTAAATCTTTTACGAGAAAGATTGAGAGAAAAAGAGAGAAGGAAACACAGATAGAAGGAACACAGATATTTCGTCAGCGCACATTTTGCATATTTAATAAACGAAAATAAGATGTTTTTCCATACACAATTTAACAAAAACAAATTTATACATTTTATTCCAGCAAAATTTTCTACAAATACACATAAAGTCCGTGTTTCACTACGCGTTGGAGAACGAAGATTGTAAATTAAAGATTTTAGCATTCAGCCAATCAAAATGAAACGGATTAAAATTAAAATTATCTAACTGGGCGAATTCTAATCTTTAATTCATAATCCTTACGTAATAACACGGACATGAGTCTATCTCGCAAAGAGATCTTGACTGGCAGAGTCGAAATTTCAGCCGCAATCGACCGCATTCAATTAAATGCGACCTTTAAACGCATCTCGTGTGAAGCGACGAGCGAAAAACGGAAATCATCGGAACAACGCGAAAGAGACAATAATCCGAAATAAAACAAAAAGAACAACAAAAACAACAACAAAAAAACGGAGAAAAAAATACCTTCAGCGGAGTGCCGATGCGAACAATGGTCGCCACAAATCAACGGGATTATGCCACTATTTCACACATGGATGTGACCGGCTCGCATGATAAATCAAGCTGTCGTTCGGCCACAATAAACAATAACATTCGGACGGCCGGCTGGCGGGACGGCTGGTGCGACTCTTCTTCACTTAACTCGGTCATTCGCTCGCGCCGCGCGTGTTATTTCACCGGCCTCGGTTCTCCTGAATGCGCACCGTTTCGCGCGATAATAAATCGATCGATGCGCGACGGACGCGCGCAAGAATTCCATGGGGACGGGACGCCTCGGTGGTGCAAAATTTACGCACAGGACGATCGATTTCCCGCGTCCGCGTTGTCTTTCATAATGATCGATATTCACAAATTTCTCTTTCTTGCTCTCTTTATTGATAACTTCTCCGCAACAGTTGTTGAAAAGTTTACGTTTATGTAATACGAAGTAATATAATAAGTGATCGTGTATAATATAATATAAAATTAGTAGATATTTCTGTACATTTCCTAATCTTAGAAATTTAAAATTAAACCCTATCTGTACATCAGACAAACATCAGTCTATCTACATAAATATCTATCTCAGTATACGTAAAAAAAAAATGTCAGACTTCGGGTTGTATAATTCTGTAATTATGGCATTGAACGGTCCGGAAGTGTGACATTTTTTGTGCATATTCTATTAAAAATCAAAGAGGATTAAAAAATTAAATCTTGAATTGGAGCATCAAAGATTTAAAGAAATAATCATCGATCGTATTTTCTGATTAAAGTATGTGTAATATAATACATGTTTATATATCAGAAAATTTTTAAATAAAGACATATATCTTTATTCAATTATCTGAAAATTGTATATAACTAAAAAATTTAAATTGAATATAAATATAATTAAAGTTGCAAAAGAATTTAAAAGATTTTAGGTCATTGTCTATCATCACGTAAATTACACTTGTGATTAATAACGCTTTCTGTTATTAATTAATATCTTAAATGCATTCTCCATTATCTGTGTTATTGTTTTCAAACAATTAAGAGAAAACTCTACAGAGCTTTTGTTAAAGTCTTGCAGCCTTTGGTCAAGAAAAACAGTGATTCAACAAAATCAAGAGTATTTTGATCTAAGATTCGATTCGATTCGATTCGATACGATATTCGACGGGTCGAGTATCGAGCTTCTCGCACAGTTCGAATTTTCTGAGGATCGGCGTAAAACGAGTCATGGAATTTGTTTGTCGAACTTAACCGAGCCCGCAAAACCGGTCGTGTATACCGATCGTGGCGGAGTGGCTGGCCGGTACCCGCCGACTAATTATAGCCTCCTATTTATTTTATTTACGCGTATGCGCGCGGACGCACTCTCCGCTCTCGTATATACGCAGACCCGG
This sequence comes from Acromyrmex echinatior, assembly GCF_024713525.1. Taxonomy (NCBI): domain Eukaryota; kingdom Metazoa; phylum Arthropoda; class Insecta; order Hymenoptera; family Formicidae; genus Acromyrmex; species Acromyrmex echinatior. The sequence goes on along the minus strand of NC_141856.1, from coordinate 11,728,937 downwards.
AGCAGAGCAAGAGAGAGAGAGAGAGAGAGAGAGAGAGAGAGAGACAGAGCAGTGCAGCCATAAATCAAAATTCCATTTCAACGTTCTAACGAAGGATCAAATAAAACACTTTAATTGACGTTTTTACGGCGGCCGGCAGCCGAAGTCGAACTCCTGCCTACACCCGGCCTGACCCTGCCGCCTTGTTCGCTCGCAGGAATACGCGTGTACACGCACGACGACGTATCCTTGCTCTCCTCTCTCGTGGCGTCCGCACCATTTTTCCCCCTCATCTTATTTTTCCCCGAGTCGCTCCCTCGTGAGCGAGGAAAAAGAGAACACTCGTAAGAATCCGACACGTGATATGACACTGAGTGAACATTACAAAGTAAATCAAAAGAAATTCTGATCGTGCTATGATATGTCGATCTGCATTGACTGTAGGATGAAAGCAGCTCTTCATTTTTTTCTACTTTTAAAATAAATGGATAGATAAATAGATAGATAAATAGATAGATAGATGGATAGATAAATAGCTTTATTTATCATGCATTCTGGAATCTCAAAACGCAAAACATAACAACAAAGGTCAGAAGAAATCTACATAACAGTCAAAGAAAGAAAATTACAAAATAATCATGGTTTTACCTAAATACGGAGAAAATATTGTATGCCGTGTTTTCATGAATAAAAAGACATTTAATTTATGTATCTACAATCTAATGAAATTTGCATTTATCGTAAACACATTAGTCTTGAAAGTGATTAAATAATTATATGATTTTAATAAATTAAGAAAATACATTTCGTAACTTATCTTCTTATATTGACACATCAAAATCGATTAAGAGAAATAAAAAAAAAACATACAAATAAAAATTACATTAATAAAAACTAACTTGTCAATAAACGAAGCTCAATAATGATGTGCGATGATATTATTTCTCTTTATGAAAAGAGGTTTTGTTGGACCATCAAAATTATATAGGACATTCGAGCATAATGGATAATGTGCTGCAAAGAATTGATTGACATTCTAGTAACCAGTTTGAATACATAATTATTATCTTACATAATTATTCGGATGGTCTAAAATTATTTTCAGATTTAAATCTAACAAAATTTTTAGATACTTTAGCAAAACCGTCTTTTCCGTGCTCGAATAGAGACGTATGTTCTATTACAAATATAGATATATAAACATATATTGTCATGTCACATAAGCTTTATTTGATGTAATCGAGTTTCAAAAATCAAAGTTTGCACAAATGCAAAATCAATGCAACCACAAACGAGGAAGTTAGAATATATATCAGCCTTCAAATCTCATTATTCTAAAGAAATTAAAATTTTACAAACATGTGTTTCAAGCACAGATATAAAAATAAACAATTTGGAATCCCTAACTATATTAGATCCGAATTAAGAGGGCAAAGAAAGGCAGGAAGTGAACATTCACGCGTATATAAAATTATACGAAGAGGGAAGGGAAAGAAGGGTGATTATAGTTAAGGGTTATTGTTGAAAGCGCGTTGTTGCCGCATGGCCGCTTATGCCGATTATCAGTAATTTCACGGTTTTTCGGACGAACTGGCGTAAACATAGAGAGAGAGTAGTTCCCCCTAGCCACTTTAATATCGTTTCGAGCCGATCAATAATAATAACGAAATATACGCGGCTCTCTTGTCCGGACGCCGATACGAGCGACGTATTATAGTAATTTCATGGCAATACGGTTTCCTTCTCCCGACGAAAGGATGCTCTTGGTCTGCTGCTGGAAGGTCATCGACGAAGAATTTCCGAAGAGGTTGGCAAGTAATATAGACCAATTTTTTTTTAACTGTTCATGGATAAATTCCAATCCAGTATTATATCGAATTATGTAATTCTTAAATTACTTGTCAATGAATTTTGTAAATTTTTAGGTTGCTGATTACATACATTATTGAAGAAAACATTCTCTTTTAATGTAATAATAATATTACGTAAAATTTATTTTTTATATTATAGTAAGAAGTTAAAATTTAAGGAAGTAAAAATTTGAGAGTAAATGTGTTTAAAATCTAACTTTTTTTACCACCTTTTATTTTCGGATATGAAAATTTTATTTAATTTTTATTTAAAAAATTTTATTAAAATTTCGCCTTTTTCCAAAAATGTCCTATATTTTATATTCAACTGTTAGATATTAATATTCTGTTTATAACTAAAAGAGTGAAAATTGAAAGGGTAACAATTGCCCTTAAAACCGTTTATAGGTTAAAATGGAAAGATTGAGTAAAATATTTTTTATACAATAATTCTACATTTATACTAAATTTGAAAGAAATCGAAAAGTTATACTTGAGTTTCCTTGTTAGCGACCTAGAGAGTGCTAGAAAATTTTAAAGAAGAAGAAGAAGAAGAATCGATCATTCTTCTCAGCTTGGTCTGAATTCACCTTTAAATATTTCGACGATAATGAATTGACAGGCATGTCTTTAACGTACTGAAATACGTTGTATGTGCTCATTCTTCTTATTATTTCTAGAATTAGCAATCATTGAGAAATTATTGAAATTGATTATTTATTCAAACCAGGAATTACGTAACAATTGTAATTAATAATTTGTATCATAGCTTTATCGAATCTGATATTATAATTATAATTTAATTTATAATTTATTTATTTATTTAAAATAGAAATTAGAGCGATAAGGCCGTCATAACGTTATCAAAATTAGTAAATATTTTCTTCTAATATTTATTTGTATCATATTTTTCAATCAACAGTAGTACAGTACAAATTTGACGTTTATACAATATATTGGTGATAAAATCCTCCGTTATTCGACCTTTGCACTAATTCGTGAGACGTTATGAATGTCATGCGGCTCGTATCTTCCTGCGACATCGTATCTTTTGATGTTATTATTCTGTGGTGGTATACTGAAACGCACGTCATCCACGATTAACGTCGGAAACGCTGTGGAAAGTGCCGCGCGATCGTCGTATTCTGATGTAATTAGTATGCACGCCATCATAATTAACCGTGTTTTCGCGAGTGAGCGTTAATGTCACAAAGAAGCAATGAAGTAACGAGAGAAGAGAGAAAGAAAGCCTCTGAGAGGCATCAAGCGTTGGTGAAATAAACGAGATAAGCAATTTATTTGTTATTTTATTTTGTTACTTGCAAAATACTAACTTATTATAATATGCATGCGGAACAATTATTTTCAAAATATTAGATAATCATTGTGAGCGCTGCCGTAATTGAATATATTTGCATTTTACAGATCAACGTATTATTGGCGAGTGACAAATTATCTTCCATTTTAATTTGGAGCGATGTATCTGTGAAAATTATATTAAATATACATAGAATATGTGTACATCAAATTTGATAATAATTTTGCCTGGCATAATTCCAAAATCCTTTCGTATTATCTATTTATATAAATTGACAATTCTTTTAATATGCATTTATTTCTCTCATATAAGTATAAATATAAAAAGAATGAAAAACATTGCATTGTTATATGACATATTTCATTTATCTAATAAGAAACGCGATAAGGATTATTAGTTGTATATTTATCGTTATAACGCGCCAATTTTATTCTAATTTTTTATAATCTATCCATTCATATTTATTGATAATTTCACACTCTGTATATATTAAAATCCGAACTCACGAAACAGCGAGTTTATTGGTCGTTTTCACGGTCGCCGCGATCGATGCGTTGGAAATCGAGAGTTCGCAAGAACGGTCGCCTTCTCGCATTGCGACAGAGAGAGTAAAGAGTAAAGCATAAAATTTATCTCATATAGGCATTTCGGATCTTAAAAATATATCCTCAGTCTCTTTGAATATGAAAACAAATTAAATTGAAAAAATACAAATTAATGTTTCATGCTATATAATGTTGATTATGAAATGTAAAAATAATGATATTAAATATTAAAGTAAAACGATGTAATTGATTTGATAGAATATAGAAAGGTATGATTGAAAGAAACTGCGTAGCATAAATAATAAATACAGGTTACGTTCTTTTTCTTTGTTCGTATTACGATATTACGAATTTTATTTAATCATTCCTATAAAATATAAATTTCTCCCCTTAAATTGAATTTTCATCTCTTTATTAAAGAGCTAATAATTGTCTATCGTTGAAAAGAGAGTTAATACCAATTACGTTGAATAAATTATAAAACATAATAATAACGTAAATATTAGAATTTAACAAGCTATTAATAACAAATTAGGTATTAATTACAAATTGACAATTAGTTATTAATAATAAATTGACAATTAATGTAATAAAAAAGATTCTGAAGAGACCGTTCGCGCGAATTGAAAAAAAAAAAGACAAAATCGAGAGAAACAACAAGAGGAAAGACAGAACAGTTTATTGCATGCGCCGAGGTATAAAAGAGAAAGATGAATGGAAAAAAAAGTGGTCTACTTGCTCAAGTCCCGTGTTTGAGGTGGATAATTATCATTTATACGTAGCTCGCGAGAAAGAGAGAGATGGAAGTTGGCGTACCGAACACGACGAGTTGCGGCTTGATTGGCGGGAGAGCTTTACGATTAGTGGCGCCAAGTGGTCACGTTTTGACGGCTATTGAAGGGGATCACGACTAAAAACGAGGACTCAGGGAGCGAAGCGGACGAAAAAGTTCCACCGTCCTTCGTCTATTTTCGAGATAATGATACTCTCTCCTCCATCAACCCCTTAAATATAAACATACAATTCCCCTTATCCTCCGTTGCAGTAGAAACCGCCGCCGCCGCCGCCGTCGTCGCCGTCGTCGTCGCCGCCGCCGCCGCCGCCGCCGCTGTCCAGTCGCGCGTTCCCTTTCTCTCTCTCTCTCTCTCTCTCTTCTACACCCTCTTTCGATTCTCGTTGTTTTGCGGTTTACGACGGTTCGCGTTACAACTGATTATTAGCCCCCTTTCCTACCCCCTTTCTCGTCTACCCCAACTCTCTCTCTTTCTCTCTTCTCTTCTATCCGTTCGCACATTCCCCTCCCCCTTTGCTTTCTCACTCACTCCTTCACCATTATTATACGCGGCCATATACGGCCATTATGCCCGGGCCCCGATATACAACACAATCCGCCGTAATGCCGGCCATAAAATTAAATTAGGGTTATAACACGATTTTTCACAAAGGTTCCGTGGGCCGCGCCGCACGTTTCAAACCGTTTCCTCACCCCCCCCCCTCCCTCCCCCTTCGAGAACATCTTCCCGTACTTCCCGCCTGGCTCCTCTTACCCCATCGTCATGCCGACGACTACCTGCCTCGATGATACCTGCTTGCTTGCTTGCTTGCTTGCCTGCCTGCCCGATCTGATCATGATCGTTTCATCGCGTCTCAAGTGGCCGGTACCGGCGCACGGTATAGTACGACAATTTGCACGATGTTACAGCCATGTTAGAGTCGATTACTCGGCAGATTTTCGCGGGCATAAAGTCGCGCCAGGTGCGGCGCCGCGCCGTGACTTGGACGACGTCAACGTGCGCCGCTCTGCTCTTACGTCGTTTCCGTTTCTTGTTCGACTTCTCGGCGCCGTGCATCCATCGATTCGCGTCCTCATACAGATTAAACGTGAAATAAGACTCGTGCTCGCTTATGCGATATATCAATGCGAGGCGTCAATCGAATGTGAACAACAAGGGTATTCAACATTAAATCATATTTATATCTGATTAAACGATGATAAACAACATAGCTTTATGTGCGAATGCAATGCACATTCGAAATTATTCTTCTCGAGAACTGAGTCATAAAAAGAATGTGTTCCACATTCACTCCCTTCGCCTGTTATACGCGATTTTCTGCGGAGATGTATGTGAATGTCTTGTATGACTCAATATTTATCTCTCAATGTGCAACAAATTTCTTATAGATATGCAAATTGTGTAACATATATTATGAAGACAAAGGAGGTCATGCAAGAAATGTTAATTGCACATAAGATTTTCGTAGATGAGACTGCAATATTTTAGAGTTTTTTTTTATTAAAAAGTAGTTCTGTATGTTTATATATTTATGTATATGTGTGTGTATCATAATATATGTCTACATTAAATCATATGCATAACAACTTTGTTGTGTGTGTGTGTGTATCTATTTTCACCGACAGATCGATGAATGCAGACGGCACGTTCCTTAAAATACAGAAACTGAACAATATAGGAACTTTAGAAATTAACATTTCAATAAATATTTATTATATATTTTGTTTAGACAGAGAGAGAAAAAACTGAAAATATATTTAATATTGATTGATTTAAAGTTTCGAGAAATAGCAAATAGATTTTTAAATAAATTGTTCAAATAAAATAATAAATAAAACTTGTCAATTATATTATCTTTTCAATATAAAAAAGCAGTATAACTTTTATTATATAAGATTTTAGATTTCAGTTCGATCTAAAACTATAACAATTTACTGCTTATATCTTGTTGCTGCGTCTGGCTTCGATTTTTCTCAAATTGGCTTCACGTTAGTTGTTAATCAAGAACGAGTATTATTGGCGGTCTGTCTAGATGGCAGTCAGCAATGATCGTTCGTGAAATAATGCATGCAACCTTTTACAATAATAGGACACTCTACGGTCTTGTCTGCGATAGATTTAGCTCTATGCTAACTATAAATATATATTCAGCACAGATAATTTTGTAGAATATCAACGAATAAAATAAAAAGAAATATATATAAACATATATATATGAAATATATAATATTTAATACAATGTCATAACATAATTATAATGTTACCTGTTATCTTTATGCTAATTTTAATAGTTAAGCCTAATAATATACGTTTCTTAAAACGATTACATCGCAATACATTGTAATGTACACGTGTACACGGCGCTTTTATTCTATTAATAGTCACATGTGCTGCTATATGAATAAGTTATAAATATCTTCCATCAAGCGTGTCGAATTGATATTTTTAATTCATAAAAGTTTGCGGTGCCGTGCTTTCTTAAATAATAATATCATGTGCAGATAATTTAATATACTCGTATCCGGTTCAAATCTCTTTTAAACGAAGGAAAAATAGTTATCGCGCAAGATATAGAATGTCTGCGAGATCTTCGATCATTGATATACAAGATTGAGTAGCACTTGATCACAGGTCAATTATGATGGACAATGATACACCGGTATATCCAGACGCGGGTATTAAGGTCATCCAGCAAATATATCCCATCAACAGGAAATTAAAGTAAAAATTGGCGCGACGTCTGACACTTACTGAAAAAGTATTATTCTTGAAAAATAGAAGCTTTTGCAACGAGACATAAAAAAGTATCTGGCACGAGATACTTTTTTGGCTCTCATCGCAAATGCTGACGATCTGGATTGAATACTCGATTATTCTAGTCGTTTAGTTATTTTTAAAGAAAACTTAATTAAGTCTAATGAATAATTAGCTATTAATCAAGTTATAAAATTATCGTACAATTGTGTTTTTTTTTTTCTAAAAAAGAAACGTTTATGGTCGGAAATACTATTTTCAACTAGATATTGTAATAATAAGAAATTACGGGCAGCAATAAAAATATTATTTTTGTAAGATGTCATCTGTCAATTGCAATATACTCGAGAGAATTATTATATTATTTTGTATTAAGTTGATGTATTAAATATTGCAATATTATTCGTAACTTATACATCAATCGTATACGTCCAAAGCTTGATTAATCGTGTACAAGAATCGCGGAAGTATTTCTCGAAATCTCACCACATATTATCGCTTCATCAAACTGCTGTCATCGAAAGAGAATCTATGGCTTGTTCGTCTGAGGAAAAAAAAAAGAATTCATTTGATGGAAAGGATTCGGTCGAGTCCCCAGATGGACGTCCGATCGTAAACGTTGACGAAGAGAGGTGGACGGTGGAAGAGGCGAGAAAGGCGATGGAGGAGGGAATTCAAGTTTCGCGAAGGAGAAGAGCTCGCGAGGAGAATTCGAGAGGCCACAAATCACGGGACGGGGGTGTCGGTTGTTGGAAGGAAGGTTTCGCTGGAAGGTGGAAGAGGGTCGGGGGTCCGGGGTGAACTCGGAGGCGCAGCGATAACAGGGATGGTCGAGGGCGAGGAGCACCGTTGGCGTCAGGAGACAGGGAGGCCAGAGGGTGGCCGGAGAGAGGACGGAAAGGGGGGAGGGAGGGCGTATGGCAGGCTGCAGACGCGGGGCGCGACATGCTTTATGACGTCTGTTCATCACATCGCCCCAGTCTCATAAATTAGAAATCACCCCTTAGATAGCTCTGGCACCCATCTCTACGATGGCGTCAGTGCCGTATCGCGGGAGGCCGGGATCGCCTCCGACTCGTCCACGGGGCGCAAGAAGATCGGTGAGAAGGGAAGGGGGGAGGGTTGGCGGGGCCGGGGTAGGAGGACGATGGGACAGCGCGGACGACGGCAATAATTTTCAGCGTATGTCATGGCGGGGAAAGGAAAAAAAAGATGGGAGAGCGAGAGAGAGAGAGAGAGAGAGAGAGAGAGAGAGAGAGAGAGAGAGAAGAAGAAGTGGATACCCCAGCTACGGAGGATCACACGGGCGTTCCAGCTGACCTCTCCCCGGTTTCGACCGTGTTTTGAACCTGTACGGCACTCGGTGGCTTTTGAATGCGGACGGTAAAGTTATTAATTACCGAACGCGGGTGATAGGTATTTATTGCTGCGCCGCGCTGGCGGTACTTTTAAACAATATTAGATTTAGACGTGCGCGTCGGCGTGGAACGCAGATCGATCGGTTATATCTCAAGAATAGGAACGCTATTAATCTTGGCAGGACTTGGTTGCTCAACTTTTGGAATACCACTGGTGAACGAGATACCGCCGATTACCAGCAAAAATCGGCGTTCGTATGTCACTTTCTCTCTCCGTCCTTTCCTTACTTTCTTCTACATTAAAATAAATACGCTTTCATATACAACTGGTGGATACGTTTAATCAAGACTCTAATAAGAATATTTTCTATTAATATTCAAAAAATCAATGTAAAATTAATAATTATATAAATATTCAACAATCGACTTTTTTTTTACTCATGATAAATATACCGTTAAGATGAGCAACAAATTCTAAAATGGAATGAGTACACATTTACATTTGATCATTTAAACATAATATAGATGAAAAACTGCATGAATTGCACAGAATTATGCATAGATCTGAAGATAATTGTAATTAAACTCAAAATAATTATATAGAACGTTAATTTTTAGAATTTCAAAACTTTTTGCGGCATTGCTCATCATAAGAGTCCCATATAATTATTTTGATAGTCCAATAAAATTTTCCGATTTATATCTAGCAAGAATGTTAAATATAGATATCGGCAATCTGTTCTTTCCATGTGCGTACATGTAAGTTGGTTACAAGTTTCACAGTCCTTGATTTGTACGCAGATAGGACGATGATCGGCGACAAATTCGAGCGGAAAAGGGGGGGGGATACGAGAAGAGGCAAGCGCGACGCGGTGATTATCGAGCGGTCGGCCGACGACGTCAGGGTCGACGACGACGTCGATTGAATTGGTGTAATGAGCTGATTGATTGGCGGTGTCTGCGCGACCGTCATCGTTACACGCCTCGGACACGCTTACACGTGCGCTAGCTAAGCGCGCAACGTCGCCCCGCGTCACTGTCAATCGTCGGCCGTGTCCGCGCCACCTCCTGTCCCGCATACCTCGTTTGCTCCCGTTTGCGACCCACCTCCTCTCTTCACCACCATCGCCGCCACCACCATCGCCACCACTGCCGCCGCCGCCGCCGCCGCCGCCACCACCTTGCTCTCTAGCAGGAAGAGCGACAAGTGCGCCAAACTGTCAGCGTGCCAAATATGTTCTCCACTCTTCGCGCCGCTTCTCTCTTTTCGCGCCACGCGTGACCGTCCCTCTCGTCGTCTCGCTTCGTCGCATTGCGTCCTCTCCTCTCTCTTCCAAGCTCGCGACCTAAACTCATTGCCGGTTGAATTCGTGGTAGAATATTTTTTCCGTTTTTTATTACTGTCTATATTTCGCACACCTGGAAAGGTAGCGAAGGCAAATCTTTAATCTCTCGCGCCATCCACTCTTGCGTGAGGAACGAAGCACAAGTTTGGCAAGTTTGACAGAATGCGAATGTTCTTTGAGCATCTTTCAGTCGGCTCGATCGCCTACTCTTTACGCTAATTGATCTTAAATAATTAAAAAATTGAATAGTTAGTACACTGAGAAAAAAAATGGTTATAATTTTTCTAACTAAACTATAATTTATAATCATTTTCGGTGTCAACTGTTTATTTTTTGATAGACATATAAATATTATTATTACTAACATTATAGCAGTGATAGCTATAAAAATGAAGCTTCTATATCTATATAGTTATTTCATACAGTATAGTTACAAACATTTTTCTCTCAGTGTATAAATCATGTATTATAAAATTATCGACTAGTTTAGTTGAGCTGTAATTGACGTATTTAATAAATCGCGAATGCTCCAGCATAAAACCGATAAAATAAAAAGCATTTTGCATTGATGCACAGATCATAAACGCAAATCTTCATCGAAGATGTTGGGGGTTGGAGATCGAAGGATCTTAATTGCCGGTATTAAGCTCGGCGTCATTATGAATTCGCGCGAACGCGAACCGGAAACGAAGGAATGAAGTGAGAAACACAAGCGAGAATCTATACGGGGGCGCATTATATCGTCCAGTAGCTGCGACCGGCTGGGTTTGTTGTCGAGGAAACTTTAATTGGCTCTCGAATCCGAACGATTAATTAATCTTCGATTGACTCTCGACTACTAATGATTCATTATCGGGGATCTTTGTCTTTGCATAGAAGAGGTGCTCGACAGGAAAGAAATCGAAGGTAGGAAATCGTGCCTTCTAACGATGCGGTTTCAATATTACAAGAGAAAAAGGAAAAAAAAAGCGAGGAGAAAAAGTTGGAATAATTTTAATTACTTCTGGCGAGGAGCTGGTATCGTCGCATACATTGTCTCGAGAAACGCCAGCGCGCGATTATGAGCTCGTGGTAATAATCGCATTTACTTAATGCACGGATCGCGGAAAGTCTATTCACCTTTACATTTTTGCAAATATTTTCCATCCACAATTTCCCCGCTTTGAAATCACGAGGCATTGAAATGAACTTCGCTAACGTTTTATTTGTCTTCCCTATCCGACATATCGGACAATCAATCGTACTGTTTATGATACATAAACTGAATATAAAATACCATTTCGTGTACGCGCGATACGCTGTGTGTTTATAATTTTATTCAACGAAAGTAAAGGCTTATAGACATATCAATAACAGTATTGTGCGTGCACATTTCATACATTCGACATGTTTACGATTTTATTTAACGAAACCGATTGCTTACGTAAATGAAGGCAATGTTACTTCGGTTATTACTTACAGAGCAAAATAACAATTATATCGCTGGCGCACGTTTACTATACGAATATTAGAGTAGAGCTCCCAATCAACTCTCATTTCTTTCAGTCGTTACCTATTCCTTTGACCCACATGCTGCTTTTTCGCATTTTTCTCAACGTTCGTATATTGGCGGTAAAAGAAAGAATTTACCTCTGCTGTGTTCCCTACTTTTAACTTTCCCCTTCCCCTTCATTGTCGAGTTATATTCGCCGTGCGATGTGCGCCTCGAGCATTACTTAAACATTAACGCAAGTACAGGTATGGAAATAGATCGTATCTGCAAATAATAGTGGTTCACTGAGCATAAATGATACTGCGTAATAAAAACGCGGAAGCGCACGTTTAATGAAGAATTATAATATTCCGGGGTATCAAAAGTAGACTCGGTTGCAAATGTGAATTTAATACTTTCATTACCAGCCGCACTTTATGAAATCTTCACGTGCTTGGTATTAAAGGAAAGGAAAGAAGCGCATAGGAGGTTCATGATCGTTAAATGTTACCCTATTAGATACTGATCGAAACCAAAGACTTTAATTGAGATATGGATTTAATACATAAGCAGTATAGCTTAATTTGCATGTGCGGTTAAAATATAATATTGTATGATTTAAACTTTACTTAAACAGGATTCTATCCTGAAATACAGTATTGCATTTAAGCTGATTATATTATATCGTTTCTTATTTCTCTATCACGTTTGACAAATACATATATCATATTTAATTTTTAATTAAAAACTTAATAAATCTATTTCTTAATGAGAGATATTTCTTTACGGAAAATAAAATTGTATATCAAATATATTCGCGCGGTTAAGATAACATTTTTCGCAATAATTATTCACAGCGTTTTAAAGGTGCTTAATATTAATATCAATAATATTAAGTCGCTTGTAGCAATTTAATTTGTATCAATTTAATTTGCTTGAATTAGAAATTGTTTAAATTTGTAGAAAAATATTATTGGACACGAAGATCCTTTGACCAAATATAGCATTTTATATTTATTTAAAACTTATATCTATTTATGCTTGTTTAAAAGCAAATATGAAAAGTATTTAATATCTTTCAAATAAGCTCTTGCATATTAAGTGAAGATAACAATATACTTTACTTTAGTGAAAATTAGATATCCAATAAATATTATATATTATATATTTTTGATGTGTGTACGTGAAGCTTCTCGACGTATTCTATCCAATTTCTATTGGCGACCCAGTAGGGTGCAAAAGCAATAGAAGATGACGTAAGGAAAAAATAAACCGGATATATATATATATATATATTCTCGATCGTTTGCCTTAGCACTCGCGGAAGAACGGTGATTCGTGAGCTGTGCATTTACGCGAGTCCTAAAAAAGGCAACGCGAAGAAACGTGGTGCGTCAACGATGTCTCGGACCACGAAAAGTAGACGATCGTAATAGTCCATTGAACCCATTGTCCATCCGGGCCGCGGCACCGATGACGCGGCGATGGTTTCCGGCAGCATTGCGTCGGAAAGAGAGAGAGAGAGAAAGAGAGAGAGAGTCCGCTCGATACCGAGGGAGTACTCGCGAAAAGTGCGGACTCGAGATACGCGCGTTCGTAGGAAGGGAAACGACGAGGGGTAAACGAGGAGAGGGGAAAGAGGAAGGTGGTCGTAGAGAACGTCGGTAGCGGTTCACCAACACCGAAACGGAATACGAGACGGAGTCCGCGATACACGCATGGATGTGTGCGCGTATAGACGAGTACGCCTTCATCCTGTGTGTGTGTGTGTGTGTGTGTGAGTGTGCGTGTGTGTGTGTGTGTGTGTGTGCGTGTGTGTGTGTGTGTGTGTGTGTGTGTGTGTATATGTGTGTGTGTATGTAGTGCGGATTCGACGTGGAGGCGAGGCTGTCCATCTCGCGGCACGTCGCGGTAGAATGGAGTCGTGGAGGACGGCCGCGGGGGGTTACGGGGTAAAGGCGGTGGGTGCTCGGTTGGTCGAAGGTGGACGAGGAGGAGAGGGTGGTAAAATGGGGGTGTTTGGGTGGCCGAACCCGGGGGGGTTCGGGACGACGAGGAGGAGTCGGTCCCCGGGGGGGGAGGACGGGGGAGGGTAGCTGTCGCTCGCCCGGGCAGCAGACGTCTTCTGACCCGGCCGGTGGCTCAACTCGACTCAACTAGACTCAGCGCGCGCTGGCAGGAGGCAGCAGCCAGAGCGAGAGGAGGAAGAGCAGCAAGGGAGAGGAGAAAGCTGAAGGCTCTCGCGCGCGCGGAGGAGGTGAGAGCGTCGGTGCAGGGAGAAGGAAAAGGATGGGGTTGGAGGTGGCGGGAGCGGGAGCGGGGGCGGTAGGTGCATTGCTTTTCGCAGTAGAAGGTGGAGGAAGTTGGGGTCGTAAGGGTGGCAGGCGTATCGATCCGACGGAGCTTGGCTGACGGCTGACGAGGCCGTCACGCGAGACGAGTCGAGACGAGACGGACGGACGGAGAAGGCTCCCCCTCGCTTCTCCGCACCCCCGCGTGGCGCCCCTCTTTCGCCTAACGGCTTCTGGAGAAGTGAGCCGGCGGGGTGGTGGTGGGTCGCTCTCGTAGGAAGGCGGCGGAGGGACGGAGGGGCGTGCGAGAGATACTGCTTACTTCCCCTTCGGGGCCTCCTCACCGCGAAACAGTATCTAGATTGTACATACGTATACCTACGTGGCCGAACAGCTCGACCGCCGCCGTGGCCGTGCCATCGATGTTCCTGCGACACGCGTGTCGTGCACGCGCTCCTGTACAAGGTGTTAGAAAAGTTGCGCCGAGTTCCCTCGAACCAGATAAAAATACGGATGAACATGCCGATCTTTTCATTCGTTTCAACTCTTCCAGAATTTTATTAATCTCCTGCTGCATATATATATATATATATATATATATATGCAGCAAAAGATTAGTAAAATTTTATTCATATATATATATGATAAAAAATACTTTTCAACTTTTTTCGCAATATCTATCTCGATAGTCAAGATTTAACAAATATTCAGACAAAGAGGTCAACGGAAATTCTTTTGATGTTTTGAATATTCAAAAAAAGTTTTGAATATTCAAAATTTCTTCAAGTTCTTCTGTGTACATAAATCAAGGAAGTGAGAAAAAATTTAAAAAAAATTTTTTTTCTATTACACAATAAAAATTTTGAATTATTTGATGATAATGTATTCGATAATTTTTTCTTTAAATCATATCTCATCTAATTAGCTTTATTATGAATCATATGCCTTTAGTAAGAATATTTTAATATCCCAAACATAATGTATAAGTAAAATCAATATATAAGTAAAATAAAAAAATTTGATTAAACTGAAGCATTGTTTCTTTTAATCCTTTCTAAAAATTCTCAAGCACACCTTGTACGTGACAGTGCGCTTGTGTGCGTTCGTGCGTGGGGAGTACTTTACGCGAGGCATTTCACCCCTCGGAGGGGTTCACGTTTACGGGTTTTGGCTACGCGTTCCTTCGCTCCTCTCTCTCTCTCTCTCTCTCTCTCTCTTTCTCTCTCTCTCTCTCTCGTCTTCCACCCTCTTTCTCGATAAAAATGCTTCTCTACCAGTGTAAAGATAGGTAGATCTTTCTTTAGCAAGAAACATCGGTGAGGCTTCTCAACGAGGGTTTGCGACATTGCTTGTCTCTCTTATCAACTGTTAATTACTTAACTGTTCCACATGGACTATGAGTGAAAATACTGAACGAGTTCAAGAAACATGTATGCTATCGTTTTAGGCTTTTGAGAAATGGAGATCAAGCAAGACTGCTTTGCTTGCGTTTGAAATGATTAAAAAGTAAGCTACAGAAAGCTTTGTAACGTCTCCGTTTTTTTTAAGTACAGATTTTAAATGTTTGGGAAGTAAGCTCTTCACTCTCTCAAGCCTTCTATGTTGCTTCCTACTAAAGCTTGCTATTACATGTCACGTTCACATCCGCGTGGATTCTCCCCTTTTAATACTTTTAAAGCCTCATTAAAATACAATTTTTATATTCATACGGTCTCTTCGTGAATGTATAATTTTATTCACATGCAACTTCACGAAAAGATATAATAACCACGTTAAGTTGATTGAAACTTAATTCTTTCTGTTTGGAAAGTTCACTCGTCAATTGCTTAGAAGAATCGTATTACAATATTAAGCATGAATCGCCTTATTTATAAACATTATGTTATATAAATAAGAACAATATAAGTAAAAATATTAACCGTCTCTAATATTTTACATTCTTATGATTTATCTCTACAGTATGGAGACCTGAATTATTCCTTTCTCTTTAAAATATCTTTCGTCAAAAAGTAAATTGTCGAGGAAAGATCCGACTCTTGTCCAGTCGACGTTGCGTGCATTAACGTCTGGTTGCGAGTTGCCGGACGTTAAAATGTTCCAGTTCTCTGAACAACGCGCGAGGTTTCGGGGCAAATGTCAAACGCGATCATTCTCAAAATGTGCTTCCACCCAGGGAAAAAGGATGTTCAAGAACCGTTTTGTCGGATGCGGCGACTTATCGTTAGTCGGTGGTGTGCGTGCGTGCTGACCGTGCGTCTACCCGTCTGTGAAGTTCATCTCGCGGAAGCCACCGACGTGCGGCGGCTCGCCGCCTCCCCCCTCATCTCCACCGCCCCCGCGATTGACCAGCTCCCCCTCCGCCTTTACTCTTCCCACCACTGCGCGCTCTTAGTTGTGCTCCTTTCCATCACTCCTAAACCTCGCCTGAACGAGCCGTGTCTCGCGTATTACTGACGGCGTGTCCAACGGTATTTTAATCACGCAAATTTTATGACATCTTTCACGTAAAGTGTATCTTTTCGTTCCTTTTTTTTTTTTATCGAAATATTTGACTTTTGTATAATCTTGAAATTTTTAAGATTTTCATACAAATTATATTTCCGTACTCTCCTTTAATTTATTCTGTACCATAATCTCTTCTCTACTTGAAAATTTTATTTCCATTTTTTTTACTTCCGTCGCTCGAGAGACTGACAGGAATAACGAACTGTCTAGTTTGGCAAATAGACTAGAGAATACGAGGCAACCTGTCGGGGATACTTTACACCACCCTCTTCGACGAACTATAACTGTTGACTGAGTCTTCCCTCGCTCGCTGCAAGAGCTGCTAGCGACTACTAGATGGCACTACATTTCACGTAGTATTTCCTGTGTGCGTATCGTGTCTCTCTCTCTCTCTCTCTCTCTCTCTCTCTCTCTCTCTCTCTCTCTCTCTCTCTCTCTCTGTTGCGCTATTTTTAAATCTTCCTTAAGGTTTTAAAATCCACCTCTTTAAATTCTGTTCAAACTCCGAGAGAATAATAAACACGAAACGCGAGCACGTAAACGCGGCCTGGTAGCTTTCTAGTTCGTGGCATATCTTGCGGACGGCGAGTTTCGTTTCGCGCATTTACCGCCGGTTTGTCGTTGTGATTTAGCTATCTGCTGGTAGCGTTGAATTATACGTAGTACGCGGCGTGGCGCGCGGAGGGTGGCATGCGGACCACGAAGGAGGATGGGAGGGAGGAAAGGAAGGAGTACTTGGGCAAAGAGAAAGAGGGAGTGAGAGAGGGAAAGGGAGAAATGGTGGAAAAGAAAGAGAGAGAGAAAAAGAGAGAAGCAACGCACCACCATCGCCTTCCATCTACTTCTTCCGTAGCCGGTTGCGCCGCGGGACTTGTCGCGAAGGCAAAAGGCTCTCGCCGCGTGCAAAGGCCAAACACCGAAAGTCACTTAAGCGTGCCTCTGCCGGCGTGCTCGAACGGTGGTTCGTTTTCGAGTGGCGCGGCCTGTCAACTTTTACGCGAGAGCACCGGACGGCGTATTCTCGTCCGGTGATCAACGCAGTCGTTCGCAGCCTCAAGCCGAAGGAGTGGATAACCTTTGCTTTCAACTTGCATCGCGCGGCATGGGACTTTCGAGCCGAGGGGTAACACTGCGCGTTAGCGCTTTACTTTATTAAAAAGATCTCGAAGATTGCATGTAGAAAGAAAATGTCAGAAGAAACGTTCCTTTACGAATCAGCTAGTGCCTAGAATTTAATTTTATTATAAAATCGAAGATAAATAATACGTATGTGTATAAGCTAAAAACAAATCGTTCCTTTATTTCGAAAGAGACACAAATAAAAAAAAATGATTTTCTACAGTTATTATCATGAATTAGTTATAAGTAAACACATTACTGCGACCATTATCCTATCTATTATCAAAAAGTAACCCTTCATCAAAAAAATCATCAAAATTGGCACAACTCAGGAAAAAATTATTAAAAATCTGTTGGTCATTATTAATTAAAAAAGAACGAATTTTTAAGGATTATGAAAATAATAAAAAATGACATTTGATAATATTAAGAATATATTCTTTTTACTAATATTATTTCATTAGTCAATAATTTTCTTTCTCTTATTTGTTTTATTCTTATCGATCTAATTTTCTGGACTTATAATTATTTATACACATGTCCTTGATAAACAAAGTTCATTCATTAATTACTATAGTTATTGCGATA